>NW_007361023.1:413409-575447 GCF_000149035.1 Colletotrichum graminicola M1.001 | reverse complement strand
AGGAAGTTTAAAAAATAATAATATAGAAGTAGGAATATATTCCCTCCTTCTTCTATGCCTGTTAGATAGCTTAACCAAAACCGCCTTCTTTAAAGGTTAAATTTTTAAGAATTTTGTTTAAGCTTATAGGCCTATTTTATTAATAATAAGCCTATATATATACCTATATATATAGTATATTTTCCTACTATTATTAGGATTTTTTATTAATAAGTTATTATACTTATTAATATTTACCTTATACGCTACTGCGCAACTCTAGGGTAACTCTTTTTACTTAACTACTTTTACTTTATAATAGAGCAAAAGAGGGAGTATTAGAAGTAAGAATATCTCTAAGTATTCTTATACTTCTTTATCTTATATTTCCTCTATTATAGAGGTTATATATATATAAGATATATATATTTATAATCTACTTACTTAGTAGATTAATATATATATTAATTACATAAGCATGTCTAATTACGTAATTAACTAAAGATTAGAGAAGGTACTAGAATGTCTAAGATCTCTCTAGATCCTACCTTCTACCTCTGTTATTCCTATAAGGTTATTGTTTTAAGTTAGGGTTATTTACTTAAGGTTATTATGTTACGTAACTAAGGGTTAATTTATAAGCAGCTTACGTAAGTATAGAATATTCTAGTAAGCTGTATAGGTCTATATAAGGGCTAGAATTCTTCCTGTTTCTAGTTTCCTTTCCTTCTCTCTCTAAGCAAGTAAATAGTTAATAATCTAACTACTATACACTCTTTTAACTATATATCCTTATATCCTCTATTTATCTACCCTAGGTATAAGTATTTATATCTCCCTTTTATCTTATATTCTTGCTTCTATAGGATATATCTTTATATAAGAGATATACTCTCTTATATTCTCCTAAGCTAGAATTCTCTATCTAAGAGACTAGCTTACCTGTTATGCTAACAACTTATTATTAAATAGAATTAGTATAATAGTTTATTATATAAATTAAAAAGTATTATAATTATTAATAAATAATATAGGTAGTAACTTAATAAAAATTATATCTATTTTATATATAGTAGTCTATTTAATTACCTACTTATTATACTTACTTAATAAGGTAGAAAAAAGATACTAGTTAATAGAACTTAAAATCTATAAATATATCTAGGCTATTACTAAAGCTTAACACTAGATTTATTTATTAAATATCTTACTTATTATTATATATATAGACTATAAAGCTATTATAGATCTAATATCTTACTATATATTTAATATTATAAATTTAACAGCCTAAATAATAGTAAATAAGAAGCTTCTTTAGGCACTTAAGTATCTTAGCTAATTTAATATTATAATCTGCTATAAACTAGGTAAGGACTATTTAGTCTTAGACGCCCTTAGTTAACTTAAGTCTAATTATAATAAACCCTATAATAATAAGTTAAGAGGATTAGACATAATACTAAATAATAAATAAGAATATATATTTCTAGCTTACCTAAAGGTATTTAATATTACCCCTAAACTAATAAATAATTTACTTATAATACTAATAACTATTACTAGTATTTTACTATAACTAATATAAGCGCTAATTACTATAATATACTATATATCTTCAGAATTTAAATAATACTTATAAGGGGGATATAATAGTAACTTAATCTAAAACTATATATACTATACTATTTAAAATAATAAATAGTTATAAGATAATATAGCTAATCTCTTATTTTATATTAATAATAGACTTATATAGAAAACAGACTAAGATAATATTACCTAGAGGCTTTATATCCCTTATGTATATATTAAGGATATTTTTAAATCTATTTACACTAGGAATTATATTAAGTATATATATATAACTAAATTCCTTAATTAGTACTATATATATAACGCTAGGAAGCTATTATAGTAATACCTCCTATATTATCCTAAGTGTAAGGTCTTCTAAATAAGACGTTATAAGGTATATAGTAACCTATAACTTATCTTACTACCCTTATACTTATACTATATAATTATAATTAATTTATTTTTAGTAATCTTAAATTCTAAAACTAACTAATTTAATTTAGCGTTAGTAGCTATTAATAAATTATTAAAGGAGGTATAGATTATCTTAAGTTAAG
Source organism: Colletotrichum graminicola M1.001 (assembly GCF_000149035.1). NCBI lineage: Eukaryota > Fungi > Ascomycota > Sordariomycetes > Glomerellales > Glomerellaceae > Colletotrichum > Colletotrichum graminicola. Next base: position 573,333 of record NW_007361023.1, on the reverse strand, counting down.
CTTTAGATATAGCTAATATATAGGGATAATAACTTTAACACTAACTCCTAACTACTAACTAGGGATATCTTAAGGTAATTATTAGTAATAAAGATCTAAAGTTCTTATTAGTAATATAGAATAAGATATAGTAATTAGTAGGTATAACACTCTTATATATAATAGTATATTACTTATAGACTAATAGCTAGACTAAATATATAATCTAATCTATTAGCTTAGCCCTTTAATATTATATTAACTTACTTAATTTACTAGCTAGATAGCTAATGTTAATTTCTTATATTTAATTTTATATTAATAACTTAAAGGCTATATTAGTAAGATAGGTACTAAATAAGGTAGTAAGAGGATTTATACTACATAATATTCTTATAATTATTTATTATAACTAGATATTAAGAGGCCCCCTAACTAGCTATATTTTAATTTATAACATATTAGTAATTATATTAATAACTATAAAATACTACTATAACTACTAGTATACTATAAGATTCTTTAATATTAGTAACTATATTATATTATAAATATACTAAGGATATCTAATCCTATAGGCTAATATTATTAGGTGTAAATATAGTATAAAATATATAAGGCTATTCTATATTACTAACTAGATTAGTAGATTAGTATACTAACTTAATATTCCTAAGATATAGAAAATACACCTAGTAATATTAGTTAACTACCTTAAACCTATAGGTATATAGGACCCCTTTAGACGTAAAATTACTAACCTAAGGTATATTAAAGAATTAGTAATAATCCCTAACTATATTAAGATAGTATAATATAACGCTTATAGCTACTAGTATCTTATTATATATAAGCACTTTAATTTATATTATAACGTATAAATCCTTAAGGATAAGGTCTTTAAAACCCTTATTAATAATTAGTAATAACGCTAATAGTTAAAAAAAGTATTTAAGAAATTAATTAATATCTTATTAACTAATAAAAAGGTATACCTTCTAAATATTAATATACCTACTATAAAGGTAACTAACTTATAATAGTTCTTTCCCTCTTACTTCTAGTAAAAGAAGTAATACCTTCTTTTTCTAAAAAGAATAAATACCTACCCTCCTCTTTTTTTTTTTCTTTTTTTTATACACCTCTATACTTTTCTTTCTTAACTACCTACTAACCCTTTTTACTTTATACTAATACCCTTACTTATACCTATAAGTATATACGCTATTATATATAATTTATTTACTTATTTCTATATATCTACTTAATAATATATTTATTTTATAAATAGTAATATAAACACCTCTAACGCTACTAATATTATTAACACCTCTAGCTATAACTTATAATAGCACTAAATAAAGTAGTAAATTAAAAGGAGGCGTTTAATAATAAGGGTAATAAAGGTAAGCCTAAGCTCTAATAAAAATAAATTAAATTTATATACTATATTATTTAGTAACCTAATATATAGGGATTAAGGCTTAAATAGTTTAAGACCTTAATTATTAAGAAGCTTAACGCTTATATTACTAAAATAACCCTTAATCTTACTAACTTCTTAAATTACTATAAGCTTAAGAAGGCCTTATTAATAAGATAAGAGATTAAATATACTAATATATAGTTAGTAGTTTTCTAGATTTATTATAATAAGTATTTACTTCTTAAGAATAATAGAAATAGAGATATTATTTATATAATATTAGTAGTAGTAGTAAATATCTTTAATAACTAAGATCTACTAACTATAAGTTTAAAATTAATCTAGTTAATAAGAATCTTTAAAGATTTTAAACTACCTTACTTACTACTTATAGATACTAATATAAATCTAGTAGTATTAGCCTATACCTTATTATCTTTTACTTAATTAACTATAGACTTAGCCTAATTACCTTAAGTTATTTTATAATATAATATAATAGCCTAGATTATATTAGCTTATACTATAGTAGCTTCTAGCTTATTACTTTTTTTTATATTAATTACTAAACTAAAAGTAACCTTAAGTAATCTAACTTAATAATATAATTTAATAGATATAAATATAGTACCTAATAAGAAATAAGGTTAAAAAGTAAGTAATATCCTACTAAACTAAACGCTATTCTTACTAAAGTTAGCTAGATTCTTTATACTACTAGCTAGAATAATATTAAGTTAATATCTCTTAAACCAGTTATACTTATTAAATAGTAAGGTAACTAACTAGACTAATAATTAGAATTAAATATAAAGTGTAAATATACTAATTACCCCTTAAAAGTATTAAATCTAATAACTAACTACCTAACACTTACTATTAGATACTAATAATATTAATCTTAACTTATTTATATTATTACTTATATTAAATAATATAAGAGAACTAACTTTAAAGTATATTAAGCCTAATAATTAGAATTTTTAAAATCTATTTAGGTCTACTTTATCTAAAAGATCTTAGAACTTAAGTAATATCTACTTACGCTAGCCTATATATTATATATAGACCTTAGCCTCTTTACTATTCTTCTTTAATTAAGTAGGACTACTAATAGTAATATATATTAATACTACTTAATATAAGGCAGACTATATACTCTAAAGGATTACTTAGGCTATACTTATAAATAAAAAATACTACTACTTAATAGACTTCTTTTTTATATATAGTATAGTATTCCTACTTATCTTAATTAATAAATACCTTAACTTTATTTAGTAGTAATTAGATTATAATTATAATTTTATACTTTTTTTTATATTATATTTATATCTTAGTTTAATTATTACTATTTTTAATTATTATAGTAGTATAAAATAGTAAAAGCTATTATACTAATATACTAATATATATATATATATATATATAAAATTCTATTTTCTTTATATTATATTATTTATATAAATATTAGCTTATAAAGAATTACTTATATTATAATAATAAATATATATTATTAGTAAGTAATATAAGTTACTAATAATATTTATATTTTCTACTTTATAAAAAGAGAATATATATAACGTTATATAAATAAGTATTTATATTTATATTAATTTTTATTAGCTCCTAAAGGTTATAGCTTTAGTTAAACTAGTTATTAAGGACTAGTAATAAAGTAAGTACCTCTACTAAACGTTAGTATAATATTTAAAAACATATAATATATATTATACTATAATATATATATTATAAGTAAGTATAATTTAAGGAGGAATAGTAAATAAAGGAAAAAGATTTAGGGTATTATAGATCTAAAAAAAGAAGATAGGGATATCTTTTTTCTAAAACCAGGCTAGTAACTGTAAGGGATGCCTTAGGCAGGCATGTATCTGAAGGGTACATGGGATGTCGTAGATCCACACTAGCCTAGCGGAATACATCTATGATACACACACTTGACTTGCCCCTAGGTGCAGACTATCACAGAGCTGGTCCAATTGCGTGTCTCACAATAGTCGGCCCAATTGGGCAATGTTCCAGAAAACTAGGTTCACCCACCGCGGTTGCCCCTCGCAACGCAGATGGATATGCACCGTACTACGTGAACTCTGCCCAAACATTCGTAAGAATGCGAGTCACTTTCGAGCTTGACGAACATACCGGTACCTACCTACAACGGTAACCGCCACGAGCAGCATCACCATGACCGGACATGTCGACTTTGCCTCGTCCAGTGAAGACGAGTTTCCTGACCTGGACGTTGTCTTCCAGAGAAGTCAACAAATCCGCCAGCCCGCCAAACCACCGCCACCAGCACAGGATTCGACGAGCTGGGATGATGATGATGCCTCACCATCAAGACAGCTCGAGGAAGAGGCCATTCGCTGGAATCTGTCGGCGCGTGGGGACTCTGGTGCTGCGCCGTCGACGGTGGTACGACGCCGTAAGCTCGGCGTAAAAACGGATAATCCCTTACTGAAGCCTTTCGGGGCTTTTGGGAAGCAGAATGAAGGACAGAATCTATATGATGTTAAGGTCAAGACCAGGGAAGTCTCTAATGTAAGAGTTCGCGAGCCGCGCTCCTCTAGAAGCCGAGATACGACGCCGACAGACATTCCCCCGCAGGAGGTGGAAGACGAATCAGCAGACAGCGCAAATGAGCAGACAGAGATCTCCGAGGCCGAAGTTTCCGAATTCTCTGGCGATTCGCAATCGGAGTTCGAGGAAGAAGACATTCCGATTCTCTCTAGGCGTAAAGAGCCAGCGTTGATCAACCATCGATCGATTACAGGTCGCAGCCGCCAACAGGAGATAGGTCCGATGCTGGAGGACCCCCCCAGAGCACTGAGGCCTTCACCAAGCAATGCCCTACCAGCACCTAACCCATCAAAGAACAGCAAGACTCGAAACCAGTCTACTAAGAAACAGAAGAACACCAGAAGGGCACCTGGGCAAATTGTCGCGGGGCCCAAGACTCTCGTTGTCGATTTGACTGATGATATGACCAACGCCCTTCGCCAGCTGAACATGTAAGATATACCTGTTCACTGTCTCCTGAATACTATTGACGATTGCACTGCAGCAAAAGCGAAGATTCCCAGAAACACGCCGCGAGTGCTGAAGATGACGATGATGCTCCCCCAACATCACCACCATTAACACCACCCAGGCCATCCATCAAATCTTTGGTATCTCCCACGAAGCTCCCTGGCATCCCCAAAACACCACACAGGCCTAGTATGGACATGTTTTGGAGCCAGGAGTTTGTGGACGAGTGGAACGAGGAGCACTCCCCTAAGAAGCTGATCCTGCCCCCAACACAAAAGAGTCCAGCAAAGAGTACGGCCAAGCCCAAGGCGCGCAGGACCGAGGGTGCCAAACAAAAGGAGATCAAGAAAGCTTTCGAGCAGAGAAAACACGAACTGGCCCAGGACTTCCTTCGTGAGCTCGACAACACTATCACGCAAGGCAAGCTCCAGGCCCTGGCCGAGTCTACTGGAGGCATCAAGATCAACTGGTCCGCCAAGCTCAACACCACGGCGGGCAGGGCCAACTGGAGACGGGAGAAGATACGCAGCAAGCTGCCTGACGCGACAGAAAAGTCCATCACGGACCGCCACCACGCCTCCATTGAGCTCGCAGAAAAAGTCATTGATGACGAGCACCGTCTCCTCAACGTCGTCGCACACGAGTTCTGCCACTTGGCCAACTTCATGGTCAGTGGCATCACGGGCAACCCGCACGGCAAAGAGTTCAAGGCCTGGGCGGCCAAGTGCTCACAGCGCTTCGGCGACCGCGGCATTGAGGTTACGACGAAGCACACGTATGAGATCGACTACAAGTATGTCTGGGAGTGCACCGAGTGCGGGCTCGAATACAAGCGCCACTCCAAGAGTATCAACCCGGAGCGCCACCGCTGTGGCTCCTGCAAGGCCCTTCTGAAGCAGACAAAGCCGACACCGAGGGCGACAGGCAAGACGTCCGAATACCAGCGATTTTTCAAGGAACAGATGAAAATAGTGAAGCAGGAGCACCCCAAGAGCCCGCAGAAGGAGGTGATGAGGATCATAGGGGAAAAATGGGCGAAACGGGACGGGAGTAACCGGGCGACTCCCGACTCCGAGGATCAGTCAGCGTCGATTTCCGAGATTAGCATCCGCAAGGTTGGTTCCTGTCTTGTCGACCTAACGTTGTGATCCTTAAAGACTTGTGAAGAGACGTTGGAGGAATCGAGAGTCGAGCGCGGGATAGTCTCCATCACTGTACTGGCTTGAGTCGTTGTCAATGTACGAGTTATCCCGGACGTACTCGGTATACTTTGTGAGGCGGCGTAGCTTTTCTTCTTCATAATATCCAATCTAAGCTGTCTTCCTCGCACAAAAGTGTCCCGGCCACACCCAACGCCTGACGGAAAGGTATTCCGCCCATTCGTCCGCTCGCAGCTCCCGTGCAGTGTCTTCATGTTCAGCCCTTCCTTCTATAGCCCCGTACACATGGCAACTCAAGCGGGCACTCTGCGACCCATTCTTCTCAAACCTCCTGGAACAGCGTCCAGTCCTTGACCTTGAACGTCTCCCAGATGCGGGCAGCATACTCGACGGCGTCGCCGATGAGCTTGCCCTGCTTCCCGAGCTCGAGGTCAACGTCGGCCTCATCGTACTCGCCTTTGATGTGCGGCACGTTGATGGTAACGAGGATGTCGGTCGACTCTTTCTCGAGGCGGAGTAGCGTCAGGATGATGGCCGTGAAGTCGGGAGCTGACGAGCCGGATTTGGAGCCAGGCTTGGTGTGGGGTGTCTGAGTCGCGATGAGGGTATAGGCGGGGAAGTCGGGGCTATAATTTTTCGTGGCTGTCAGTCTCTTGTGCCTTGGTCGTGTTTTCTTTTCTATATCTTCTTGGTCTTTTCAATTGTACCCTAGCGTGCGCTTCGAGATTTACGCCCGAGGGGGGAGCACGCAGGTATGAAGAGCCACGTACCTGAGCCTTGAAAAGGATGTCTCGGTCGTGTTCCACACTTTTACGGTGTCAATGTCTTCGCCAACGAGCTCCTCGAGGTGCGTCGTCATGGCGCGGCCGTCGATCTCGGGGCTGCTCCCTGCGGGGCCGACGCGCTCTGTTATGTCAAAGATGATGCTAGTGAAGCCGTCCGAGTCGATCCAGACCTCCTGGTTGTCGGGGACCTCCCGGAGTTTGCTGTTTAGTGAGGGAGTCAACTGTCAGCGAATGCTGTGCTTGGGTCCGGGGCAAGGCTTTGGAAAACAAACCTGACGTCGGCGAACTTCTCAGGAAGGTCTGCGACTAGGGCCCCGCCGTAGAGGGGAGTTCCCTTGTATCGGGTCATGACACTGGCAGGCAATAGAAATGGAGATTTGAAGACTCGTGTCGTGGGTAAGGTCCTCTCTCTGGTCGTAAAGCGAGGTCTCGGTAGATGTCGTAGTCAAGTCTCGAGGCCCGAGGCTGACAAGCGGCGGCGGTAAGTTGTAGAGCTTGTAAGAACCCGAAGGAGGCGATTAGATCAGGCGCGCGTTTGGGTATCACAGAGATGTTACGGTAAGAAGACGGAATGTCACTCAAAAGAGAGATGGCGCGCAACTTGGTCTAAAATGGATCGGCTGGCTGCCTTATTTGCAGGTGCCGAAAGCCGCGCCTGGGGTTTACTACAAGTCGCCTTCAGTAGGTAGTCATCCTACTAGTAAGGTGGTGGGGGTGGGGTTGCTTAAGAGAAGGAACCTGAATGGCGGCACACAAAAGGCAGGAATAGGTAAGGAGAGGAGAGGGCGGGGTGAGGGGAGAGGAGAATGGATGGAGGGGTATGACGACAATTGTGACAGGGGTCAGGACCCGATTACCGCGCTGCGCTGTGGTGTTTCCCGTGACCATAACAAGATGGTTACGGGGGGGGTTTCTTTCCCTTCGCACTTTACAATGTAATGCGAACGGAGCGCACCTTAAAACCCTTAAAGGACTTGACATCTAGCTCGTCCTCATCATTTGCAACCTCCAAAAATAGAGAAATGAACAGTTCGAACCTGGAAGCTCCAGATGAAAAGATGCCAAAGATTGATGGAATGGAGTCTGTTGGGCCATCCAACGGTCACATCTGGTAAAAGGCAAGAGGTGAGTTCGATAGGAGGTCCCACTCCGAACGTTCAGCTAGATTTTGCCCCTTAAGTACCATGATTAGTGTGCACCGGGGACCCACACAAGCGTCCTCAACTTCCATATCCCCGCCCACTGCGTATGTCTTTCGCATCTCCATCAATTACTCTCTTACACAACTTGATTAATCTGTGTTCTCATTTCTCTTCCCTCAATTGCGGAACACTTTGAACTACTTTGTACCAAATTTTTGAATTCAGAGTTACATAACAATCATCATGACTTCCAGCCTGACATCATGCATCTTTTGCAAGATCATCAAGGGTTCGTCACACTCCTATTTCTCCCTCATTCCAACATGATCCCAAGACTTCTATGTACCCCGTAACCAAACAGAATGTCGCTGAAAGGGAGTTATTCGCAGGTGAAATCCCTTGCTTCAAGCTCTTCGAGAGCGACAAGACGCTAGCCTTCCTCGACATCAACCCCCTCAGCCGTGGCCATGCTGTAAGCCGTTCCCAACTCCTATCCCTGCGACGTCCACATTTGTTCACCGTTGGCTTACATTATCCCCGCAGCTCGTCATCCCTAAGTACCACGGCGCAAAGCTGTCTGACATTCCAGACGACCATCTCGGCGAGATTCTCGTAAGTCCTGCCTGGAGTTCTTTAAACTCGTTCTCCTAACACGTCTCAAGCCCGTGGTGAAGAAGCTCATTGCCGCGACTGGCGCCACGGATTACAACATCCTCCAGAACAACGGCCGCATCGCCCACCAGCTTGTTGATCACGTAAGTCATCGGCCCAATTACCCAGTCACTGTTCCGAATGCTAACAAATCACAGGTTCATTTCCACATGGTAACCAGCCCTCTTCTCCGGTATTTTACATCCTCAAGCTAACCTCCATTACAGATTCCTAAGCCCAACGAGACTGAGGGCCTTGGCGTCGGCTGGCCACAGCAGCAGACTGATATGGACAAGCTCAAGGCTCTCTTCGAGGATATCAAGTCCAAGATGTAAATAGGGTAAATCATGGTATATTCAACAACCCGCTCCCAACCCCGTAGTTTGGGTATCGGATCCTATAATTCAACAACCCATGGTCCCCGTAACCCGCTCTACCCTCATGACGTGCGCTTACGCCCCTCGTGATTCTAATGCCCCCTACGAAGGCGGATTCTAGTCTACATCGTCGGCCGAGGTATTGACGGCGGGCGTGCCGTTGGTGGCTTGAGAAGCGACAGCTCCCTTGGAGTACATGTTGATTTCTCCGCCCTCCTGGATAACGCCAGTCCGGTCCAGGAAGCACTTGGCGCGGATGTACGGGTCTAGCTTCCAGTAGTCGTCTCTCAGCTTACGGGCAAGTTCGTTGCGCCGTGCTTTGATGGCAGGCTCCTTGTCCGTTCCGGCCTCTTTGATCCACTGTAAGGTTGCCTCCTCGTACTCGTGGATGAGATCCTCTCGGCCAGACACCAGAGCATCCCGTGTCGCTATATCTTTCATCTTGTCATTCTCTCCGTCGATCGGTTCCACATACTTGTAGTTCCATTCCTCCTGACCGTCGAGCTCCTTGAGGATGCGGCTAGGCTCAATGAACTCAGACATTTCCTTGACATTGTTGGTGAAGTGAACCTTGGCGGCAACAACCGGATCAAGCCAGCCCTTGATAATCTTCCAGATCCCTTCGCAGTGTTAGTTGCGACTTTGCCTGTCTTTTGTCAAGTATAAACGAACCTTGAAAGACCCAGGGGGCACGGTGAACCAGAACAGTCCCGAGAGATTCAGGGTAGTTGGCCTCGAAGCACTTAATCATGAACTTGACAGGGGTGTAGTCCTGAAATGATGGTTAGCATCATTTACCGACCTATGTTAGACTGTAATTACTTACCATGTTGGCCATGGAGAAGCCGGTCATGTCGAACACAATGGTCTATAGCTGGTCAGCATCCACCCAACTAACAATGCAGAGAAAACCCTTACAGCAGTGTCCACAGGAGGGGCCAGAACCATGCGTGCTGTCTCAATCAAGAAGACAGTGTACTTCTCGAGACTCTCCTCGCACTGTTCACCCTGCCTGTGCATACGCACTCTGACCTGACAAATAGGACGTCCTGCCTTGTCGAGGCCATGAATGAAGGTTTTGCCTGACCGAGCCTGGGCCATGAAATCCTCTCCAAGTTTCTTTGTGTTGGCATCAGAACTCTTTGAGGCTTCTAGAGCACCAGCCTCGCCGGTTCTCATGATTTCCTCGTCGACTTTCATCTCCGTTAACCTCCAGTTCATAGTGGAGATCATCATGACATATGCCTTCTCCACATCCCATTTGCGCGCCCTCAGGAAACGCAGCGCCAAGGCATCCGGGTGGTCGTGCTTGACCATGGCCCAAATTGCGGCGCGTAGAGCCTCGGGGCTTTGGCTGGCCAGAGCTTCTTGAAACTGCTTGGTTTGACCATATTTGTCTTCGCCATCCTCCTTGATGGTAGTATGAACGGTAGCCGAAGAGTTTGTTGAGCCAACCTCTTTCTTGTCCTTGCGACTGAAAAGTGAGACGCGCTTCTTCTTGGGCTTCTCGTCCTTCCCAGCAGTCGACGTCTCTGTCGGGGCTATGCTGGCAGATGTGCTGTCTGCAGCGGTGGTGCTAGCATCCCCCCCCAGGGAAAGAATCAGGTTCCATAGCTGGCGTAGCTTCTCTTCCTGCTCCGGGGTGAGATTCCCCGGTCTTCCGGGAGGCATTTCCGTTGCCATGGTGCCTGAGAGGTGAGAAACTAGATGGTGGGCTTCAGGCTCTGTCTCGGCAGTAGCGTTGGGATCGGAGAGGTGTTGACACAACACGCCGTAAAGACACACGGAGACGATGGCGAGGGAGTAGACAACGAAGTCGATGCGAGATTGAAGCAAGACACGCGGTGGCCTGCGGCTGTAGAGGTCCGATGATTGCCTTGATCCGACTGAATAGAATCGCCCGTAATCTGACGATGCGGAGGGGCGGTTAATTCTCTGTACGCTCGGTGAAACCAGGGATTGCCGTCTGAGTTGAGAGATCAATGGTAGTTGCGCAAGGCGGCTCCTCGCCGTGGATAGGAGGAACCTTTGTGGGAATGTGAAAATGCTTGGCAAGGCCGAGGTTTGTGGTTTCAAACTGACCGGCATCAGTCGAAGACGTCAGTCAATGCCTGGGAACTGATGTGGTGGTGCTGACACGGGGTCCTGTCAAGGTCAGCAGGGCCATCCCAATTTGCAAAGCGTTGACAGGCGGGTTGTAGGAGGGAATAAAAGGTGGCGCAAAATCAATATGACCAAGCAGGCGGAGCGCGTAGGGCAGGAAGATACCTTCCTTACGTTGACAGTCTAGGTAGAGATGGACAGGACCGAGAGGCGATTCATGGTCTTGGTGCGAGAGAGAGGTTTGGAGGGGTACAAAAGTTAGAGAAGACTATGACTTACGCGGACTCAAGGGCAGGGCTGGAGTTCTGCGAGATGGCTGGTGACTGCCAAGGAATGCCACTTCAAGGAAGAGAACGATACTCGTGGTTAGGGGTAGACTTGGTTTGAGGGCAATAGGCCTATCGATTCAAGCAAGGCAGAACACTATGGTAACTGGCCTTTACTAACGGATGACGGATGGCGCAAAGAGTTGAGGTAGTGAGTGGGTGAGACTGGAGGGGGTCGAGCCTCCGGCTGGTTGGGGAATAGTACAACCACAGACGGATGTGCAGGTATGTATGGGCGGAATGACGGGCTGCAACGGGGGGGGGGGAGGGTTGTAGAGAAAGGGAAGGGAGGCCCAGACAGCCGACTATGGCAGCGATAATTGCAAGGAACTAGCGCTGTGAGAGAGGCGTCCCGTGGACTGCGACAGTTGTAGAAATGTCCGAGCGATCCGAAGGCGCGCTACAGATTCCAGTAAGTGATTGAGGATTCGTTGCTGTTGTTGGGTGTCAGCTGTGGATGGCTAGCTGTGTTAGCTCCCACTCTTGGTGCGGGGAGGTGGCTACTACCCATGCGATCAGCCGGTGATGTCGAAGTTTGGCGAAGGTGGGATGTCGCGAGAGACAGGAAAGGAGTCAATTGGTGGCGCAAGGGATGAGTGAGTGAGGAGGGGAGATATGGATGGTACAGTAGCTTTGCGATGCGTACCTATGGAAAAGTTTACGAGTGCTGTCAGGCACTGTCTGTGGCCTAATGCATCGAACTTGCAATCCGAAATGGCAGATGCAGTATCAATACCCATCACGAAAAGCCACGCGACTTACTCCTCCGATAAGGGACTGGGCACACACGGCTACTGAGGAATAAACCCAGTTTTGCGTCATCCCGCCTCGACTAACCGGCTAAACAGGGTTTTATTTTAGTGATGACGGGTGGCACTTACAGCGTCTGACCCCCTGTCCACACATGCTAAACTGCAGTTTCGGGGTTGACAATGGAACCCTTGGGGAGCTTAGCTGTCCAGTACAGTACCTACCTACCTGCCTACCGGTAGGTACCTAGGTATCCGTAGGTATGTGTGGGTAGGTGTAGGTACCTGTGTGTACCAGGTGCTGCATGGTGACCAGTAGCTGAAGGCACCTGGAGCTGGGTGCGGGGACCGTTGATTTGACCCCGCCCCAAAAAAGGAAGCGACAGAGCCGTGTGCGCCTTTGACACTGAAGTGGGCCACCGAGGCGGTTTGTTGATGTTGACTCGCACATTGGATTTTGGTAGCCCAGCAATATACAGTCCAACCATCATCGTCAACCGCAACCACCTATCACGACACCTCACGTTTACACCGAAAGCCCCGGCGCCTCCTTCACTATCAAGGCGTTGAAAGTGCAAGTACGCTCCATTCTTGCTTCTCCGGGAATCCCACATTCCGCCGTCACCATGGCCGACCACGACCACGATCCCATCGACAAGCGATCCGCCTCACGCACACGCAATTCGCGTCCCACGACCCCAATGCGCCCAACGACACCCCTACGCCCCTCGTCGCGCTCATCCTTCCGTGAGTCTGCCCGTGGCAGCGTGCACGGCGGCGGCGAGTCGTTTCCCCTCAACGCCTTTGAGCCGGCCTTTGCCGAGCTCTCGGACGCCGTCGCAGACCTCGAGGCCAACATGATGCACTTCCAGTTAATGCACGAGAGTCTGGCCCGCTTCAGCGAATCGTTTGCAAGCTTTCTGTACGGCCTCAACATGAACGCTTTCTGTGTCGACTTCCAAGAGGTGCGAGCGGCTTCCCGCGACCCAATGCCCAATTTATTATACTGACCTTTGCTTTCCCTAGGGCCCTGTTGCGGAGTCATTCCGGCGTGCAAAGCAACAGGACGAGTCCGGTACAAACGAGGGGACAGGTACACACTCTACACATCACAGCACAATGACAGCGTCCGAGACTAATGCAGAGTGTCTAAGGAATTCCTCGCGCGCCGGAGAGGACCGCCCCAGACAATGAAGGCGAAACAACTTTCATGTATTTACGCCCATTTCCTCATCGCGTCGGTAGTCTTGACAGCGTTCTCTAACCAAGCATAGGACTACGGACGTTTCGTTTGTCGAAAACCCGCCCGCCTCCTCCAAGCCGACCCCGAGATACAAGACTCCTACCACCAGAGGTTCCCGAGTCCCGGCCCCAGCCACCCGCGGTACAGCGCGGGGCCGCGCAGGAGGTCGCGGGGGCGCCGAGACTCAAAGAGGCCGGGGCAGTGGAATCGTCAGACCCCGCGCCCGTGGCATTCGGTGAGCTCCTTTTCAAGGGATCCTGCTGCCATATTCTCTTTGGAACAGGGCGCTGCCCTTTTCCTTACACTCCGGCATTGCGACAGCGCCAGTTCCACCCTTCTCGTCGGGCGAGGTGAGCAAGGGATGACGTAAAAAAGACCTTCATTATGCCGTCGTGAAAGGGTATCATCTAGCGTCTACTCCCAAGCCACGGTAGACTTCTGGGCGAAAACAACAAGAGTCAAGTCTCCATATCAATCTCTTGGTCGAGTGCCTTCTCTGGGCCGTCCTTATTAACGCCCCTGTTGTCTGTTCGGAGACCGACGGCAGCCTCGGCGTCCTTTTGGGTGTAGGGTTCCTCCTTCAGCTGCTTGACTCTAGGTGGGGGTTAGTCGAGGATGCACGGGATGCCGGAGCTGAGTGCTCCTGGGGGTGTATGTAGATGACGAACCTGCGCTTGTGAGGCTTGCCTCTGTGGTGGCCGACGAGGCTGACCTCGGTCTCGAACCACTTGGCGCATTCGACGCAGTAGTGCTGGCCCAACCCGGGGAGATCTTCCTTTGCTTTGGTGTTTTTGTAGAGCTGCAGGTGCCTCGGCGAGCGCATATCGGCCTTGATTTGATCAACATCCCTATCCGACTAGCGTTAGACTGATGGCCTTGGGCTCGGTGAATGTGCTTCTGCTGCTGGATGCGTACCTCGTCTTTCTCCGTGTCTTGGTCAGGGTCTTCTTGTTTGTGACACCCATTTTGCCTGCCGTTTAAAGTAGCTGACTTGAGTGAGAGAGTATCGCTTTGCTGAATAGTAGGACGCTGTGTTGCGGTCGATAGATACAACCAGTGGCAGAATCCCAAATTATGCCTCGAGATGGGAATGGCGGGGCAAAAATTTGGTGTTGAGCCACAGAAAAGCTGCTTCACCGCTCAGTCAGAACAGTATTAGCGGCTCCTCGGACCCGGACCCGCTAGAAAAAAGTCTGGAAGCACTGGAGGCTTGGACCAGCGACCGGCAAATCATAGTGCCTCACAGCCGTTAGTCAGAAAGATACGCACGGTGTTTACGGAGTACGGATACAAGCCTCACCCAATCTGCCTAGGTAGGTAATCATTCCATTTGGAAGTCCAAGGAACGTAGCGCTCGTAGATCTGGAGAAGAGTTGCAGACTGAGGACATTGACTGAACACTTGCTCAATCAGATTGTTGGGAAGAGCGGTAGCGTATACTTCATTGGTGGCAGGAGCAGATATCGCGAATAGCACTACACATGTATGGGACAGCCACTTCAATCAACGAGGCATCTGGACAACTGGAAAACTATGAACCGTTGATTATACGGAGTGGCCGAAGTAGATGCTGTGGACAACAGTCGCCGCCGTATCGGTAGATGGCCGTCGCCGTAGCGGGTAGAAAATGGCAGCTCAAGGTAAGGCAGGCCGGGCATCCTTTTGTAAACGGAGCAATCAGCATCGTGAGGATGAGCAAACAAAGGAGCTCGGCCGTCGCCTCGGATTTTCGGCGATATCTCCTATCATAATTCCTTCTGCGACCGAGGGCAAACCCGGAACTGCGAGTTTGCGAGCTTGCGACCGAAGGCTATCCGAGGCAATTCGAGCTCCACAGCCACGGAAGGAAGCACCACAACGTACAAGGGTTCAAGGTCCGTACCTAGAGGAGGCTCCAATTCATCTGACCAGGTTCTCTGGGAGGAGCCCCCCCCCACTGCCCCAGTCCTGCAGGCTTGAGAGAAATAGAGGAATAAGCCAAAACGATGTCTCCAGACCAGAAAATTTTGGTTGATATTGTAATTGCCCCAGGTGATTGGATGCTGTCATGGATGCAGATGCAAGGCAGCGGACGTCGGTGCAAGACCAACACCTGCATTATCTCCCGCAACTGTTTCCGACGAAAGCACGCTAACACAAAGTAGTGGTGTATAGATGCCGCCTCAACACTCGTGTATATCTTCGATGCCGGAGATGAATTCCAGCCGATTGTTTTCTCGCCCGGGTGCGGGACTATCATCGTCCCTAACTCCAAGCAAAGTCGCAGGATTGAAGGTGGGATTATGGAGTTGGCGGAAAACGCGTGGTTGGACGTCGTGTTCGGTCATCTCAGCCTACCTACACTACCTAGGTAACTCAGTGGGGAATCCTGGGTACCATGGCATCTTTCCTTCACTATCCGTACGTGCTACGACAGGAATCCAGCCGGCTGAATGGGAACTCCAGGCGCATTCGCCGCAGACTGGTTGTCAGCTGAGGCGCCTCTGCGTGGCCATGGCTTCCATGACATGACTCCGGCTTCTGCAGCTGAGACAAGGCCCTTGCGACAAGAACGTACGCTGGAGATACGTGATGGCCCTTTGTCGCAGCAGTAACATAGGTATTATCGAACGGGCTGTGGCTGGCGTGGTTGGAGGACCTACCTACCTACCTACAATGTAGGTAGCTGGGGTAGGGGAGGCAAGGTACGTACAAGTACAGGTACATCAACAAGTCTTCACATGCATGTGGATGCCCACTGCTACAGTTGCAGGAGTTGAGGAGGTATATCGTCTCGGTCGCAGCCAAAGCTGCTGCAATCGCACCGGTGTTCCCGGGGTCGAGAGGGAAGCGACGCATTGTTAGGGATTAGCCTTGTTTCCGACTCGAGACCCGCGTAGAGACCCGGGATCCGTCCAGTCTGTCCTCTTTTTCTTCCTCGCTCGTCTGTTTCGAGGTGGACGGACGGCCGGTGAGGCATGCGTCTTGTCATATTGTCTGTCACTCCGCGGGATGCTTGGGTGCTTCCGCACGCAGCAATGACGGGGGGCAAAAGAAGACGCGGGCAGATCCACGGATGAAAGGGAAGTTCTGCTGCATTCCAGAGCGACCGAGTATTTGGGGTGCATGCCGAAACGAGCTCAAGGTGACGGCATGCAGCGCAAAAAGATGCCGTGGCATACGTTCACCGGTGACTTTTATTCCGTGATTCCCCTCAATTTGCACTCGCGCCATTTGCCAATGCCCTGCGAGTGAGGTAGGTACTGTAAAGCATCTCAGGTAGGTTATCTACAATGTATGTACACGCTACGTAAACTAGTAGCGGCCGGTACGAGAAATTTCCACAAAGACGCAGGGAATCAAAAATTAGGTGGTTTACCTGGTCTCATGTGCTCGCATCAAGATGAAGAAAGTACCCCACTCCAGCCTCCTTGCAGCTTTTTGCTGCTGAGTGAAAATAATCCAATCCCGCTGATTCGTCCGTTGGCCCGTCGTTGCCTTCGTCATAGCCGAGGAACCCACCCTGGCTGACCCTGTCTGCTCTCCACAGTTCACACAGGAGCGCGGCAACCACAACCAGATAGCTTTGAGCCGAGCACACACCCATAACCCCCTCCCCCAGACCCGTAGTCGTAGTGGTTGGCCCTTGGGTGTGTGTAAAAGTAAAACTGAGGGCGACGGGGGCAAGGTGCGAGCTTTTTACTGCCACCCGATCCGGAAAGACCTGGTCGCTTTGCCGCCTTTCTCCGACTACTTCTCATCTTCGTCGGAAATCCTCTCCACCTTCTTGTTTTCTTCCTCTTAATATTCTTTTCCCCCCTCCTCCATCCTTAGAAAACAAAGTCCCTTTAAAAGGCCAGGGCACTTGAGATACTTGTCTTGAGCTTCATCACAGCTCCGACACTCTCCACTCTATCTCAATTGAACAGTGTAACAACTGCTCGCCTTGTCAACACCGACCATGTTGGCCTCACGACAGCTCCTGGGCTCTGTGGCCCGGAGCCGCACTGCCGCCAGTGCTAGTTTGGGACTGCGCCGGATGGCTACCGTCTCCGACTCTCCTCTTGACCGTAAGGTATGTATCCCCCCATCCTTTCGGCTGTCTCTTGTCGTCAAGCTCTTACTGGAGCGTGACTGGGCGGGACAAGGCCGCAGCAGCCTCTGCTCGTTGCTCGAGTTCAAAACAAGCCGCTGACTCGCCGCAAACAGGTCAAGCAGAACATTCACGAAGAGGGCAACTTCATCAACTACAAGAAGATGTCTGAGAACCTGGCCATTGTGCGCTCGCGCCTCAACCGCCCTCTCGCCTACGCCGAGAAGATTCTCTACTCCCATCTCGACAACCCCCACGAGCAAGAGATTGAGCGTGGTGTGTCTTACCTCAAGCTTCGCCCTGATCGCGTTGCTTGCCAGGATGCCACTGCTCAGATGGCTATTCTGCAGTTCATGTCTGCCGGCATGCCCTCTGTCGCCAACCCCACCACTGTCCACTGCGATCACTTGATCGAGGCTCAGGTTGGCGGTGCCAAGGATTTGGAGCGTGCCGTTGGCATCAACAAGGAGGTTTACGACTTCCTTGCTTCCGCTTGCGCCAAGTACAACATCGGTTTCTGGAAGCCCGGCTCTGGTATCATCCACCAGATCCTCCTCGAGAACTATGCTTTCCCCGGTGGCCTGCTGATCGGAACTGACTCTCACACGCCCAACGCTGGTGGTCTCGGTATGTGCGCCATCGGTGTTGGTGGTGCTGACGCTGTTGATGTCATGGCCAACCTCCCGTGGGAGCTCAAGGCGCCTAAGGTTATCGGTGTCAAGCTCACTGGCCAGATGTCTGGCTGGGTTACGCCTAAGGGTACGTGGATCGCCTCAGTCAAGAAGCTGTCGAGCGGTGTCCAATACTGACATTTTCCAGACATTATCCTCAAGGTCGCCGGCATCTTGACCGTCAAGGGTGGCACTGGTGCCATCGTCGAATACCACGGCCCTGGTGTTGAGGGTATCTCTGCCACTGGTATGGGTACCATCTGCAACATGGGTGCCGAGATCGGCGCCACCACCTCTCTTTTCCCCTTCAACGACCGCATGCACCAGTACCTCTCCGCCACCAAGCGTAAGGACATTGGTGACTTCGCTCGCACCTACGCCAAGGAGCTCCGCGAGGACGAGGGTGTTGAGTACGACGAGCTTATCGAGATCAACCTGTCTGAGCTCGAGCCCCACATCAACGGTCCCTTCACCCCCGATCTGGCCACTCCCATTTCCAAGTTCAGCGAGGCCGCCAAGGCCAACAACTGGCCCGAGGAGCTCAAGGTTGGGCTTATCGGCTCTTGCACCAACTCCTCATACGAGGACATGAGCCGCGCCGCCTCCATTGCCCGCGATGCTCTTGACCATGGCCTCAAGTCTAAGACTATCTTCACCATCACCCCTGGTTCCGAGCAGATTCGCGCCACCATTGAGCGTGATGGCCAGCTCCAGACCTTTGAGGAGTATGGCGGTATCGTGCTTGCCAACGCTTGCGGTCCCTGCATTGGTCAGTGGGATCGCCAGGATGTTAAGAAGGGCGAGCCCAACTCCATCATCTCCTCCTACAACCGTAACTTTACCGGCCGCAACGACGGTAACCCTGCCACTCACTCCTTCGTCGCCTCCCCCGATCTGGTCGTCGCCATGACCGTTGCCGGCAGCCTGCACTTCAACCCCCTTACCGACACTCTCAAGGACAAGGATGGCAAGGAATTCAAGCTCAAGCCCCCCAGCGGTGATGGTCTCCCTAGCCGCGGATACGACGCGGGCCAGAACACCTATCAGGCTCCTCCTGCTGACCGCAGCACCGTCAACGTCCAGGTCTCTCCTTCTTCCGACCGTCTCCAGATCCTGTCTCCCTTCGAGCCTTGGGATGGCAAGGACGTTAAGGACATTCCCATCCTCATCAAGGCCAAGGGCAAGACCACCACCGACCACATCTCCATGGCCGGTCCCTGGTTGAAGTACCGTGGCCACTTGGACAACATCTCCAACAACATGTTGATCGGTGCCATCAACGAGGCCAACGGCGAGGCCAACAAGGTCAAGAACGTCACCACTGGTGAGTGGGATGCTGTCCCTGCCGTTGCCCGTGACTACAAGGCGAAGGGCATCAAATGGGTCGTTATTGGTGACTGGAACTACGGCGAGGGTTCTTCTCGTGAGCACGCTGCTCTCGAGCCCCGCCACCTTGGTGGTCTTGCCATTATCACCCGTTCCTTCGCTCGTATCCACGAGACGAACCTGAAGAAGCAGGGTATGCTCCCCCTTACCTTCTCTGACCCCGCCGACTACGACAAGATCAAGCCTGATGACAAGGTCGACATCCTTGCTACCGAGCTTGAGGTCGGCAAGCCCTTGACTATGGTTGTCCACCCCAAGGACGGTAAGCCCTTCGAGGTCAAGCTGTCACACACCTTCAACGCCCCTCAGATCGAGTGGTTCAAGAACGGCAGCGCCCTTAACACTATGGCTAAGTCGGCTGGCAAGTCATAAATGGGGAGTGTTACGGTAGCAATACTGGTCAGCTTGATGCGTGAATTGGTGGTGTAGGCGTACTTATCTTTATTAGCATGTTCTGGGGTGTCGGCCGGTATAACTTGAAGTTGACGGCCGTGTCATGCCCTTTGTTTTGGTCGGGCAAATACCTCTGGGACCTTATTTTTTATGTCATGTGGGCCATGATTTCCTAGTCTGTACAAATTTGAAATATTCAAAAAGGAGACTCCCGGGCATCCTACACTACCATTTTCCGATGAGACACACTGTTGACATAGCTTGGGCATTGTAACGAAGCGCTTTCATTAGCCAGCATTGCTGGATTCCTCGTTTAAAGTGACGGTCGTGTTAATGTCCCTTGCTGCCACCTAACAGACATCAAAGTCACGTGGTGATAAGCCGTTATGCATATACTCTTATCGCCATTTTTTGGGGTCCAAGAAGGTTCGAATGGACCGTAGGCGTGCATGCGACAAGCTGTCTACAAATTTCCCAGTTGTGGAATAATCACAGCAACGTGCTCGGCCTCAACGCAGGCCTTCGTAATTACCCAACGTTGACAGTCGAATCGCCTTTCAGGAAATCGCCTCACCCCACGCTGGCGCGAAACAATTTAGGCTAGTATAGCTTCCGACGAACCGCGCGCGCAACTCTGGATCTCCGCGACACCCGGAGACGGCTGATGCGATGGCTCCCAGCGTGACTTCCTTTAGCACCCTTCGGGCTCGCACCTATGTCCTCCGGCTACCGCTCTTCACCAGAATCGTTCTCCTGATCATCGTTGTTGCCTCGATTGCGGGCGTTCAGTCGGCCTGGGACATGAGGCAATGGGGCGCCTTGATCCCTGACCAACTGTCCTTCACGTCTTGTTCGTTCCCCCTTCTTCGCTCTCCCTCGTCCTGCCGGCATGTGTGCTGATACTGAGCTGTTGTAGCGTACCGAATGAACACATTCCCATTTATCCACAAAAATTTCATCCACGCGATTATGAATATCCTAGCTTTGGCCCCTCTGATGGAACGCTTCGAGGCGGAATTTGGTACTCTGACCTCAATATCGCTCTTCATCGGACGTATGCTACCCTTTCCTCGTTACTTTCCAGGCCTTATGATTGATACTCCATAGCTCTTACCACAATTCCGGCTATTCTATACGTTTTGATCGAAAGATTCCTCTTCAAGGGGAATGTCGGCGTTATGGGGGCTAGGTAACCACTATATCGGCAGAGCACATGACATGCGTGTGGCTAATGGGACGCTTTGCGCAGTATATGGGTCTTCTTGCTCCTCGGCAGGGAGGCGATTCGAACCTATAAGACGAACCCTCAACTGACGATTGCGACGTACTCGATCCCCACATGGACAACGCCCCTGATCCTCATCTTGGTGGTTACCGCTCTCGTTCCAGGTACAAGCTTACTGGGCCACCTTTGCGGCGTATTTGTTGGATATCTATGTAAGAACCATGGGCTGTACGGCCAAGAGATGCCATGCTAAGATCGAGTGTCCAGTTGGCCTCGGTTACCTCAAATTTCTGAGCCCTCCCGAAAAGGCCCTGCGATGGGTTGAATCAAAGCTGAACCTGCTGGGCCGCCTGCCTCACTATGTGAGTGTAGATCAAAAGACCTATGGTCGCTTCGGTGTCTTGCCCTCAAGCAGTCATGCCGGCGGCGGCAGCGCCCCTATTGCGCTTGTTGGCACCACGCAAAGGCTTGGATCCTGAGGTATCCGCGTTTGAACTTGTACCACTATAATACTGCCCGGCGAGGTTGAAGGGCATCTAGATCGGAGTTTGGAGTTCTGATTGCGAGATGGAAATGGCACATGCATAGGATTGGTAACATTTGCCCGTGTAGTACACTTCGCTTGTTTGTTGGCCATGTGATGGCGCTCAGCGCCATCGCAATACGAAGGCTCGGTTTTATCAAAAGGTGAAGCAGGTGAGTCAATCGCACCTCGGTGGCAGTCCTGCAGTTGCGAATATCTAGATTGTTATCGCATGATCTTGAGGGAATAACAAGAGGAAATAAACACCATTAGTAACTCAGAAACCAGCAATGCAGCCAGTTGATTAGATAAATACCCTGGGAACGAAGCTGCATCAGGCACAATAACCAGGGAATTGTCCTATAAGGTAGGTAGACTGCGGTCAGATCCGTTGAAGCTGGGGTACAGGGGTAAGCTGTGCTAAAGCTGGGAATGGGAGGTGACGCGCCCGGTTAAATGAATATTTGGTACCTTGCCTGTCCCTTCCACGTCTTAGCTATTACCTCTCTGGTCTGCTTTGATAAACCACGACCCCTGAAAGATAAAAATGAAGGCCGTCCTTCTAGTACGTCACCGCGTAAAGAAGACGACCTGATTTCTCAAGCGCGCAGCTTCCTGGAGCTGCCGCAGAACAGTCATTGCCATGTCACGGCTAATATGTAAGATTTCAACGCCCACTGACAGCTTTGTTGCCCATCTATTCTTTACTAACCTGGTCGCTCCACAGCCTCAGCCCTCTCGTTGCGGCGTGATCCACGTATCCTCAAACTCCCGCCCTACCTGTCGTTAGCATGTATTCTTGGCGGCATTGCATGGCTATTTCTGTTGCCTCTCAATGACTACTCCCGCCGAACATATATCTCCGAGAATGCGCTGCTCCCGGGCCAGGTACACACATACTTCGGGGGAAGCGACCAGAACGTCCTACGGGCCTACAAGAACGAGGTCAACTTGGTGAAGGACAAGTCCAACTACGAGTACGCGCGCAAACACTTTTTTCATCCTTGACTGGTGGTTCTTGCTTGGCCTGAAACTGATGATTGCGTTTACTGCAGGATCAATGACAAACTCGAGGGCATTCTCAAGAACGTAGGCTTGAAGGTCGGGCGCCAGAACTACACATACGAATCGGCTGGCGATATCTATATGGGCGAGAATATATACGCTATTCTCCAGGCCCCGCGTGGTGACGCTACTGAAGCAATCGTGCTGGTTGCTGCATGGAAGACGATCGACGAGAAATTCAATGTCAACGGCGTGCCGTTGGCTCTGACTCTTGCACGGTACTTCAAGCGGTGGTCTCTCTGGTCCAAGGACATCATCCTCGTCATCCCCCCGGACAGCAGGACGGGAGCTCAGGCCTGGGTTGACGCATATCACGACTCGCACGACTCGTCCCGTGTGAGCTCGTTACCTCTCAAATCCGGTGCGTTGCAGGGCGCTATCGCAATAGACTTCTCCCAGGAGCGCCGCTTTGAATCCATCCACATCATCTACGATGGCATCAATGGCCAACTGCCAAATCTCGACCTTATCAACTCTGTTGTCAACATCGCAGGCGGGCAGATGGGCATGGGGACCGCTATTCAGGAAATGTGGTCGCACTCGGACAAATACCAAGACCGGCTACGGACCATGCTTCGCGGCATGCTGAACCAGGGGCTCGGCCACGCCTCGGGCCCGCATAGCAGCTTCATCCCATACCATGTTGATGCTATCACCCTGCAACCCTTTGGCGAAGGTTGGCATGACGAGATGGGCATGGGGCGCTTGGTCGAGGGTACGTTCCGCAGCTTGAACAACCTCCTCGAACACCTTCATCAAAGTTTCTTCTTTTACCTCCTAATGCACAAGGAGAGATTCGTCAGTATTGGCACGTACCTACCTAGTGCCATGATCCTGGCCGCCAGTTTTACAATCACTGCCATCTCTCTGTGGGTGAAGAGTGGCCACCAGGAAGAGGGTTCAGGTGCAAAGAGCATAGCGGCTAGGGCGGACAGCGAAACTACGTCCTCTGAAGCGTGTACTGACGGTTCTGGGAAGAAGCCAGGCCCACCACCGCGGTCAGTATCGGCGGTTGAACGTGATTTATTCCTCCCCTTGGGCTTGGTGGCCATCTGCCAGTTTCTGGGCGTCATACCCCTGTACATATTCAACCATATGCCCGCACATGTAAGCTTCCAGCACACCCACGGAACGAATTTGTGTACTCATGCTCATTCTACAGATGCTTTCAGGGGCATATACAGCCTTCGCGCTCGTCAATTGCGCTCTGCCCTTTCTCATTTCCTCGTTGCTGACCTCTACTTACAATCCGACTGTCCAACAATACCAGCTCATCAAGTCTTTTTCCTTGCTTTTGCTCGGCATGTTTCTATCTGCTCTTGCTACTCTGAACTTCTCCCTGGCCTTCCTCGTTGGCGTCATGGCTAGTCCGCTCTCCTTCATGCGACCCTGGCCGCACCACTTGGCCGTTCGATGGGCCTGTGCCGCGTTCCTCCAGCTCGCGTCTCCGACGGCGGCGCTATACTCCGTGTCGTCGTATTTCGACATTAGCATCGGAGGGGTCCTCAAGGAGGCTGCGTTCGGCTGGGACGTTTGGGGCATGTATACTCCCGTCATCATCTGGGGCGTGTGGTGGCCCGCCTGGCTTATGGGGTCCGTCATAGTGCTTGGACAGCCTGTGTCCAAGGCGAAGACCATGCAGCTGGATTAGAAGACTTGGCCATACCGGTGGTATTGTATGCATTACTCGGTGGAGTTCGAGGGGGATAGTGTCTTCAAATCGAACTTTGCGACTACCGCATCAAAGAATAGGGGCAACGACATTGTCATCATTATCATCGCGGCCCAAGATCGAGGCCGAGTTTCCATTCCTCTCTCTAAGTCTAATGGTGTACACTGGTCCTCGTCATGCAGACCAATATTACAGACCTTGTTATTCCCTTTCGCCCATTTCCATCAAGCAGCCCATACATCTCCTCCTGCGTTCTCGATCCAATTGCCGAGCTGATTGACCTGCGAATCCCAGTCGAGCAGCCGCTGACGCATATTACCAATCTGCTTCATGTCGAGCACCTTGGGCTGAACCCAGGTAATGTGTGCAACCTCGTCCACCTGATCGATATTTCCACGCAAGAGACCCAAGCTCAGCGCCTTCATGATAAGGTGCTCGATCTCGTTGGGGCGCACCTTGGTCTCCTGGGCGATGTCGGTAAAGGACATGGCACGGTCGTGGGGCGGCCGGCGGAAGACAGCCTCTGTGAGCGCCGCAAGGTAAATCTTCTGACGTAAATGACCAGCGTTCTCGCTGAGCAGGGGCTTGGAACGCATGCGGGCCGAGAGGGCCTCGAAGCCCTGGAGGTCACCGCGGTTAAAGGCGAAAAGCAGGTCTCGGAACCATTCGTCCTGGGTGCCCTTGAGCGCGTCGAGGATCGGGTGCAGAAGCAGCTCGCCAAAGTTGTAGATGGTGTCGGAGACCAGCGCGGCAATGCTGAGGTGCAATGCTCGTCTGTGGCGCTCCTGCGGTGTGAGAGAATTGATGTCGATGCAGGCGAGGTAGAGTAGGGCGTTGCGGTAGTAGGCTGCGAAGTCCATCTTACGCTAGAATTGGGCTCCGAGTCAGTCAAATTCCCGCGAGAAAGATGTAATAGAGGGTATAAAGCCTACCTGATAGTAATTAGCGTTCGCATCGTAGAACGCTGCATGAACGATGGTTTCGACTGAGTCGAAATTGTCCAATATTCTCTCGGCCGTGTCGAGGTCCTTGCGGGCCCCATCCATATCTTCCAGATCCAGTTTTACCCTGGCTACAGCAACGGAAGCGTAAACAAGAGCATCTTGTGAATTCTCGTTGTCCACCTTCTTCGCAACACCCTGAAGGAATGCCAGTCGCTCCTCGTCATCTATTGAAGTCAATATCAGCGCTCCTATTGCTTGACAGCTCTTTGCCCTAGTGCCATACCCTTGCATTCTGTAGCAGCCTTCAAAGCCAGGTCGACAAGCTTGAGCTGATTGATCTTATCCGCGAACTTGAGAATGAAGACCTTGTAGAGCAAAAGCCGCTGAGGCTTGCTGCCAGGGTGACTGAAGAACTGGCCAAGCGCATCGGTAAGTTGGTGCCAGAGTTTCCGCTCCCAGTAGTTCTCGAACTCCAGAACAAGGTGCTGGAGTTCCTCGGGTGCCTCGTCACGCTGCTCCGCCAGGAAGTCGGGAATCGCGTCGGCGTTCATCTTGGCAGAGTGTTAGGTTGAGGCTCGAAATGTATGTGGGGGAGCTTCGAGGTGCCCGGGATGACGACAGGTTCACAGGCGTATGGACTGATCGCTATTTTTTCCTCGTTATGTAGCTGCACGGAGAACGGTTCAGCTGTGTGGAATTGGATTCCGTCGTGAGAAGCGTCGGGAAGTTCGTCGAGAGATATGTGGGTGTATTGATGAATGCAAGCAGCAGCTCTTCAGAGGGGTGATGCACATAACGCGGCTAGCTAGCAGCCTGGTCAGTCAGCTAGGTAGAGTAGGTACGTAGCGCACAGCACCAATTCGGACCTGGCAGTTGCCAGGGACCCGCTTCGGATCGGTTGACCAATGGTTGTTTTTCCGATCCAATAACCATAACCTGGACCGTGCTTTCATATCTCACGTGACCCGCTCGCCTTCCGTCCGGGATTCTGGATCAAGCTCGTGACTTTGGAGCTTTCGGCCAGTACTGAAGCAATCAATTGTCAGTCAATTGGGAGGCCACCGCACGTATTCGCTGCCGCCTCGACACCTGACAATGGCCTTCTTTCCTACCGCCGTGCGGTCAACCCAGAAGGCTGCGCACAATGTCCTGAGAAGGCAGCCCCTCCACGACATTGCCATCACCCGCACCGGCAAGCCCATCTTGCGAACCCAGGGCGGAAGGTAAGCAAACCGATCAATTGCATCTCATGGCACCGTTTCTGACCTCGTGTCATATTTAGATCATCTCTTGGTGGTATGCGAAATCAACTTCCAATCAATGGTGAAGCCTTGTCTAAGAACGATCCACAGGGCACACTGCGACGGTTTTTGGCGCAACGGGACAGGTTGGACGATACATTGTGAACAGACTCGGTACGAATGGACGACCAGCGAATTCGCCGACCCGTTTCTGACCCTATTGATAGCTCGTCAGGGATGCACCGTCGTCATTCCCTTCCGTGAGGAGATGGCCAAGCGTCACTTGAAGGTTGCTGGTGATCTCGGACGTGTTGTCTTCATGGTACGGGTCTCCTTCTTAATTTCGAGCTACATGACGAGCAGGAACTGACTACGATACTTCAGGAGTACGACCTCCGTAACACCCAATCAATCGAGGAAAGCGTCAGGCACTCAGACGTTGTATACAACCTTGTTGGCCGCAACTACCCCACCAAGTAGGTTTACGAAGCGAGAGATGATCTGATGGAAACGAGGCTAAGCGTGCACAGGAACTTCTCTCTAGAAGACGTCCACGTCGAGGGAACTGAGCGGATAGCGGAGGCTGTTGCCAAGTACGATGTGGACCGCTTCATCCACATGTCCAGTTACAATGCCAACTTGGACTCTCCTTCCGAGTTTTACCGCACCAAGGTCGGCCGAAGGAAGTTTTGCATTGTTGTCATCAAAGTTAACCGTTCTGTAGGCCCGCGGCGAGCAGGTCGCTCGTAGCATCTACCCCGAGACCACCATCGTCAGACCGGCGCCGATCTTCGGTTTCGAGGACAACCTCCTTCTGAAGCTTGCTAGCGTTATGAACCTCTTCACTGCCAACAATATGCAGGAAAGATTCAGACCCGTTCACGTAGGCTAATCGCATCGAATAATGCCCCGTTCAATTGCTGATCAGTTTAGTCCATCGATGTCGGCCAGGCTTTGGAGCTGATGCTCTACGACGACAGCACGGCTGGGCAAACATACGAACTTTACGGCCCCAAGGAGTACTCCATGGCCGAGATCGCGCAGTTCGCCGACCGTGAAATCTTCAAGAAGCGCCGCCATATCAATGTTCCCAAGTCCATCCTCAAGCCCGTTGCTGGACTCTTGAACAAGTACCTATGGTGGCCTACCATGTCTGCTGACGAGGTTGAACGTGAGTTCATCGACCAAGAGATCGACGAGACGGCCAAGACTTTCAAGGATCTCGGTATCGAGCCCGGTGACATTAGCAAGTTTACGTACCACTACTTGGTAAGATTTGCCTGCAACTTGCGTGCTTATTTTAGTTGGGCACCCGCCGCTAACTACTATACAGCAAGGTTACCGCAGCGCCAACTTCTACGACCTGCCTCCTGCAACAGAGAAGGAGAAGAAGGAAGAGCGCAAGTACTTGCACGTTCTCGACGACCAGTAAGCCTGGGTTTCATTTGTAAGACGGGGTTGATTCTGGGCAAGCAAATTCGTTTAGAGTGTATATAAGTAGTGACTAGACAATGCTGCAAAAGTCGAGCAATTCATGTACAGTTTTGAATACAACCTTGGCGAGCGATGTGTTATCCTATGACTGATGAACTATGTTGTGTTCTTGTTAGTCAAAGCTTTTGCTGTGCTGTACCTGATTCGTTGGTGGCACTTTGGTCATTGACGCCGACTCAAACTGGGTCCTTGACCGGATTAATTAATGCTTCCTCTCATCTCACCTCTTGCCAACTCGACTCACCCAGACCCGCCATTCTGTCAACACGGTAAGTTAGATCCAAGTCTTTTGAATACTAGTAAAGTCCAGTGCTGACCAATTTACCAAGATGTCGAACTCAGACAGCGACGACGAGCCTATGTATGTTCTGTCAATGCTACAAAAAAAAAATCACATCTCCACCAGGTGGTGCACCACGAGTCACACAAAGAACTGACACCTCTCGCACAGCACGCTATCTTCTCATGCCCTCGCGGCGCTGGCCGATTTCAACGCTGAGAGGGACGAGCGCCAGGCAAAGTTTGAGAAGCTCAAGGCACAATGCGAGGCCAACGCCGCCGGGGGGTTGCCGCTGTCCATGGAGGCATTCACAGAAGACTGGAACGCGTCGCAGTTTTGGGTACGACCTTAAATGAAACCCCACCTTGCAGCATCACAAACCCCTCGGACAACTGGAGTATGTTGATCGTCGAGAAGGTACTGATTAGTGTCCGGGTATTTTCCTGTTTAGTATAACGATGAGACTGCAAGGCTGTTGGCTGGGCACCTCCTCGAGGGCGCCGATGAAGATACAACTATTGGCATCGTGTCCACGCCTAGCGTCTTTATCGCTCTGCGAAACCTTATGGTGAGAAATTTGTTTCCCCTGGCTTTTTCTTGGTTCGCGGATGCGGGGACGCTGACCCGATGGGTAGAATGAACGAGACCCAAGCCTGGGGCGGCCTAAGGTCGTCCTGCTGGAGTACGACACGCGCTTCAATGTCTTCCCCGAATTCGTCTTTTACAACTTCCAGAGTCCATTCAAGCTCCCAGGTATGACATCGCGACATTGACGCAGATGGACTCCTTCGGACATGAAAGAGGTCGCTAACTTGTATCCAATCCAGCCGAACTCAAGGGCAACGTCGACCGTGTCATCTGCGACCCGCCATTCCTCAGCGACGACTGCCAGACCAAATGTAAGCAAACATCAAATTATACCAATAAAGAAGTCCCATTATTTCTGACTCAAAGCGACACGCAGCCGCCATGACGGTTCGGTGGTTGATGAAGCCCGACGCCATCAACTCCAAGAGCCGCGTCATCGTCTCTACCGGCGAAAGGACGGCAACCATTGTGAACAAGGTATACAAGGCCCTCGGTGTCCGCACCGTCACCTACGAGCCGACACATGCGCACGGCCTGAGCAATGAGTTTTGCTGCTACGCCAACTTTGAGTGCAAAGACTGGACCTGGCGGGAAGGGACGGCGAGTTGACCAAAGCAAAGTTTCCCGATGGCTACGCATAGCATAAGAAGAATCATGTTCTCACTCGATAGATTAGACAGACAATCGGAGGCTTTTTGGCTTATATCAGTAGAAATATCTTAACATAAAAACGTACATACGCTGTTTCCTCGCTGTTCTATACAATGATGGCTTTCGTTGGTTTCACCAGTGATGATGACGATGGTGCACTGCGTGGGTGCATGTCTGCCTGCCTGCCCGCCTACCATCCAATGCGGCGTTCTTGTTCTTTTACTTGCCAAAAAGGCCTCCCTAAAGTAGGTGCAAGCCCAACGTTTCTTTCCAACGCCAAGACGATGCTATTCCTGGCACTCCTCTATACCCTTTCTGCCCCCTTCAAATATTTCCGGCGGTTGGTTACTGACGCTCTTCACGAGTAATATTAACTGATATAGCTTGACGTGAGATATTTGCCCCCCGGTCTTCCCTTTTTTGCGGTGCTACTCTACGAAAGGGAGCGGATGATGTAGAAGAGTAGGTATGGCTGGGCGCTCAGCACCTCCGACTTGGACGCCATCTCGACCTTATGGTCGTTGAACTTGAACCACTGGTCACCAACTCGGCAGTATGAGACATAGTGACCTAGTAGCACAGTTAGTCTTGTCTTCTTCATAGAACCGCCTCACTTACCTGTGTCGATTTCGCCGACGTGGACCACTACACTAAGAAGGTCGTACGTGCAAGATCGTCCCAGCTCGAACGCGTCCTTGGAGTCCGCGCCTCTGCCTCTCGTTGTATATGGAAGCATGTTGAGCTGTAAGGGAAAATTGACAATCGTGTCGATCTTCGAGGGCGCACGATCATGGCGGCCCTGCTTGTACTCGAAACGCTGGTTTTCTATGTCAGCGAAACTGCAGCATGCGTTTGGGTTTGGATGAAGCTTGCCTTCAGTTGAATAGCAAGCACATTGGGCAGCCTCTTAATGCTGGTGGCTCGTTTCGCCTGCTGCATCGAGCTGCAGTTGTGGCATCGATACTCGCACTTGTCTGATTTGACATACTCCTCGTCCAGGCACTCCTGAAGGGTCAAGCTGGGCACCTTGGGCCCTCCCTTCTTCCTCTTGTGAGACAAATTCTCCAGTCCAAGGCTAAGGTCTAAAAACGACTGCACCGCATTGGTGACGCCTCCACAATTCTGGCAGGTCGTAGAGCTCTGCAGCTTGCCGTAGAACGTCTGGTGAATGATGCAATTGCACGTATGCTCGCTACCAGTTTCTGGTCTCTTGCCGTCCCCGTTGCGTTCGTGGAGTTCCTCTGCGAGAAACTGGAAGAACTCATGAGCATCCTGCTCCTTGGTAGTGACGAGGTTCTCAAATGCCTTCTTCTCCGATATCCAGAACCCGGAGAGAATACTCGCAGCCGTGAATCCGTTAGTATTCTCAACGGCGTAAAAGTCCTGGAACATGTCATCCATGGCGCAGCTCAGACAATTGGTCAGCGAACAGTCGGTGCTCTGGTGGCCATCGCTGAGGTAGAAGTTGCGTAGCAAGGGGTTGTGGAGAAAGCTCTGCAAAACCACGTTCTGGTAGCAAGTTGCTCCAGCATTGTAGATTCCACGCAGACCGTTTGCTTTGCAAGAGGCGGTGGTGGTGTTGTTTGAGATGAAGCCCGGGTTGTTCGCAGCGCTGTCCTTGACGCCATCAGAGAACATCTCGTCATGTTTTCTCTTGCGACCTGTAAGAGGTATAAGTATGTGCCAGGGTAGAAGGAGCACTCGGTGCATGATACATGAAAGGATTCGGGAGCTGGGCCGACGCTTCCTGGCCACTGGTGACTTACTTGAGAATGTTCCGGTTCCCATCTTGCGCACTCGAAGCTCTTCCAGTGTGGGGTCCCAGACCAGATCGTCACAGATCTGGCAGTAGAGGGCGCCGCTTCGCGAATCAACGTCTGATGATGTTAATGGGTGCATTCTGTATTTAGTTAAGGGTGGTAACATACAGAAGCGGTGCTGCTTCTTTGTGCCATGCTTTAGGCGGTCCTCGTCGTTGACGATGGTCGAGCACTGCAGACAGAGGTAGTTGGACGTGAGAGAGGTCATGACCTGACCATCCGAGTTCTTGGACGTCTGTGGCACAATAGGAGTATGTTCAAAGATGTTTTTCAGGATCATCTTGTAGTGGTGAACAGACTGGGTAATGCCCTCTTGGGACTGTGTGAAGAGTCGCTGGATGTGCTCTTGTATCTTATCAGCCCCGAACCTAGTATCGCTCGTCAAAAGCTGATTTGCGTTGAATCTTACTGACCGCATCCGAAAACGGGTGTTCCAGGGACCGGCGACTTGACCTTGGCGGTCTTGGGGGACATTGGTGTTGTCGGTCGAGCAGCCATCTCGAACTGGTTCCGGTGGCGGTATTCAAATGGGTGTGAAGCTGCCCTTTATTCCCCCTGCCTTCCTTCTGCCTCGGAATCCTCGAACCAGCGAATTGACTTCTTATATGCCGGTCGTTTGAAGAATGGGCGAACGGGAATCGGAAATTGAAATCGGTACTTTTGCGATGTTCGATGATAGATAAAAGGGAAGGATCGATGATGGTCGGCAACGGCTGCAGTTGAGACAGCACAGTAGGCAACTACCATTCCAACGTCCAATTGTCAGCCGCTCAATCCCAGAAGGTTTTCGGCATTTCAGAAAAGAAACGCACGAATCGGAACAGGAGAAACACTGAGTTCAATCGCAGTACCTAGACCGAGGTCGGTAGGTAATCCTGTGTCCTATGGAAAGACGAGCGATTTCGCGTTGGTAGTGTTGAAGCTCCTCCAAGCGGGCTTCAGATGGCGCAAACTGGGGATCGACAAGATGTCGTCGTTTCGTACGCACAAAGCCAGAGAAGCCAAAGCCGAGAGGATCGGAGCAAGGTAAGGCAAGAGAAAGAGGGAGACGTCTTGCTCTGTTGCAGTTCGCAAATCAACTTGCACTTCGTGATCGGTGGGAAGTTAGGCACAGTCCACGAAACTCCAAGCACCTACGGTCGATCCCTGGAGGATGCAAATGTTGGAGCTGGCGCCGCGTGCACAGACGAGTTTGGTTGTACCTACGGCCAACATGCAATAATTCCAGGCTTATCGTACCTGATCGGGGTCCGACGTTTATCGATAACAAAGGGGGGGTTGCTGGGTTGCTTAATCCAACTGCTGAGACCCCCCCCCCTTCAGCCCCCCTACGCCCCTGAAATATACGGATACAAGTAACGTGGCTCAGTGGCCCAATGTCATTTTTAGTGGGGTTGAGGATCACCCACCCCAGAGGGTGAGGTCACTGTCACTGCGACTGAGCCCGCTGGCCCTTCCTCACCTTCGATTCATTCACCGAACGTCTTCCAGTCACCTCTAATTACCTCAGTTGCGGGATCTAACGTCGAGTTGCTGAGGTAAGCCGTCTCAAGAGCTGGCTCGTGGGTGTGCAGCTCGCTCGTCCTTAAACCTCGGCGTCTTGATTGCATCCTATCGATTGCGTCTTCATCTAATCCCCATCTGCTCAACCCATTGCTCTGGAACCCGCCCGCAGATTACAGCTGTTCCACGGTCACACAAGGATGATGCGAGGTGCTTTTCAAGGTCCTCTTCCCAAAGACTTTTCTTCTCACATTGGTTTGTGACTAAGAAAACTTCATTGCTCAGCCACCCGTGAAACCAGACTCGTCACCAATTCAACTTGCGCCAAAAACGGCAAAATGGCCTCTCAACTAGTATCACTACCCGAAGTTGAGCGCCTCAGCCCAGTCTGCATTCGGGTTCTGGCAGGCAACCCAGGAAAGTTCACACTACAGGGCACCAACACGTACTTGCTCGGAAGAGGCAGCCGCCGCATCCTGATTGACACCGGCGAGGGCGTACCGTCGTGGATCAAGGCCATCAAATCCGTCCTAGAGCAGGAGCAGGCGAGAGTCGAGACGGTTCTAATCACCCACTGGCACAGAGACCACCAGGGCGGCATCCAGCAGCTACTGGAGCTGTCACCAAATTCCAAGGTCTTCAAGAACAAACCCGAGGAGGGCCAGTCAGACATCTCAGACGGCCAAAAGTTTACCGTCGACGGAGCCAGCCTTACGGCTGTATTCACCCCAGGCCACACCGTAGACCACATGGCCTTCATCCTGGAAGAGGAGGACGCCATGTTCACGGCGGACAACGTCTTAGGCCAGGGGACGGCCGTGTTTGAGGACCTGGCCACCTACCTCGACAGCCTTGAGAAGATGCGGCACCTGTTCAGGGGCAGGGCTTATCCAGGCCACGGACCGGCGATTGACGACGGCCCGTCCAAGATCCTCGAGTACATCAACCATCGGAAAGCGCGCGAAGAGCAGGTCATACGCACGCTAGGGATGAAGAGACAGGGCGAAGACATCGAAGGACCTGCCAATGCGTGGACGCCCATGGAACTTGTCAAGGTCATATACCATGACGTCCCAGAGGAGCTCCATGTTCCGGCCTGCGGCGGAGTCGTTCAGATTCTGGCCAAACTCAAGAAGGAGGACAGAGTAGTCGAGAGCAACGGCAGATGGTCTCTGAAAGATCGACCGGCGTTGTAGCGTGTATGGCCGATGGGTTTGAGCAGCCACGGCGGTGTTTGGCCGGGCTCGGGTCCGGGGATGAGTAATATGGGCTGATGTATGGCCAGCGATGGGCCGACCGTACACAACTGCAAGGAGGGTCAGGAGGGATAGGTCGCATCCCAGAACCCGGGCGCGCCCGCGCGTCCAGGAGCGTGTAGTCGCGACGCACAAGTTAGTTTTAGTAAGCCACCAAGCGGGATCGTGCGTAAATGGACTGACTATTGCCTGGTAAGGTCCGGGCTGACAAAGGCTGGGTGGGGGCGGCGGCATAGGACTACCAGACATCCGGAAGGTTCGGATGAGTATCTTGTGACAAGGCAAGCGAAGTACGGGATGACGTTCAATAAACGATGTGATGCTCCACATGCTTTGGTTCAACATCGTACCACAGAGGATAACAGTGGGGCGTCTATCTTAAGGTTATTGAACTGGGGGTTGACTCTGTATTTATGTCCGACATGATGGAAAGGCGCGCAACTGTACCACCCGAGCTTGGTAGCGGTGGTACGAACACCTGGAACATCCACCACCAATGTAGATTCTAAAGGATTATGGGCGGCGGGCTCTGCAGCCAAGGGCGGTAACGTCAGGCTCCCAAATGAAAGATGAAAAGAGCGGTCGGGACCAAACAGGCACTGCTTTACTCAGGCACCAACGCAGGGTTTCTACACTAGGAACGTCCGAGACGCCGTTATGTCCGGGAATCCCGTCGAGGCTTGCAGACCGGAGATGGAAGATGATGGACCAGTCACAAGCAGGTCCACCCACCGAAGCTAACTTGGTAGTCTCAAGAACTCTAGCAGCAATATATTGGGAATGCGTCTGGATTCTACGGAGTATACACGCACACAACGTGTAGTGTAGGAAGAGCACATCGAGGGGCTTGGCTAGTTGTATCTTTTCTGGGTAGGTAGTGAAGCCCTGTTTTGTAATGTATCCCCCATCTTCTGTGCGAAACCTGGGCATCTCTCGTTTCCAACGTGCCGCCTGGCTGAACGGCATCACCCTCGCTTCAACGGTGGGTCTGACTCCGATATGACTCCGGGGGCCGCCGACAGCAGGCCGCGGGAAAGGATGGCTTGCTAACACAGCGAGGCTTTTGACTGTAGGTACAGATACATAATATAGAGAGATACTTTGAGGTACTTGTCACGAAGCGGGTCAAGGAAGAGGATGGCGGGATCGTGATCTTGATGGGCGGATCGGAGGCAAGGGTGTTGCCTCCCCATTTGAAGGTGTGGGTTCTATCGACACCCATGTAGTTTAAGCGTTTGGAAACCATGAGGCTCCAACCAGTTTTTAGTTTTTAGTTTGTTCTTATTCTTTCTTTTCGTTCCTTTCTGGGGGGTTTATTTTAGAAGAAAAAAAAAGTTCCTTTCTTTCTCCATGGTTTGCGGTGACTGTAAGGACAGGGCGTCACCAATGATCAAATTCGGCCTACTGATCCCATGTATTATTAATTCAATTCCACTCGTCGATTGGTGGTGTTGGTTAGGTGCGAATGGTTGCCAGGGCCCTCACCGGCTTACATATGACTAGGTGCAGGGTAGCTTCGCTGCTCGGTATTCTCTTGGCCCTTTCTTGGGAGAGGCTTAGGCCACTTCTCCCAAAGCCATCTGACCTGCTTGCATCGAATGGAGGGGGCGAAGCTGGCGATACTGCAGCTATCATCGCCGGTTCATGATGTGTCGGAATCAGCGAGGTGTACAGACCCGTTACGAAAGGAGGTTCTAAAGTTGCGAGAATCCCTCACCTGGTGAGAGAGACCTCTCCAACCGCCGCGACATGTCTCTTATTTTCTTTTTTATTTTCTTTTATTTTCTACTTTTTTGAAGTACGAGGCACGTCAAAAAAGCCCGCGGGCGGAGCCTCGGAACAGCGGCTCACGGCACTTCCTAGCGCCCTCCTGCCTCGGTACTTTGCGCTTCCCGGCGGCACTGAGCTTTCATTTCCATTACTAACGACCTCTGCCCTACCAAACTAGGCAGTGTGGGTGTGGAGGATGCACACCACATATCGTTGGGCTCCTCAAGCCCCGGCAGTCAAGGGATGACACCATGGCCAATCCCTAGCTTGCGCATCTCCGTGTGACTCAAAAATGCACGAGCCATATGCAAGCACGAGAAACAACACATGTAGGGTCGGTATGAGGGATCCACGTAGACTAGGTAGGAACTGCGTGCGGTAGGCATGTTTGACGGAGAGCACCTCCGCCCACGTTGGCTTAGAAATCCATTGAAACATGCATCCGGCAGTTGTCCACGTTCCCATGGTGAACGGACCTCGAAGGGAGGCTGACGTGAAGGGTCATGGCGTGCTGCTCACCAAAAATCTTGTCGCGATACCCATCGGCGTAAATGGAGCAAGTCCCGTTCGTCCCGAGAGAAGCAAGCAGGTGCGGGCGAGTAGCTAGGTACTAGGTGCTCTGTACAGTGCCAACTCTGTTTGCGCCGCACCAGCACCGCGAATGCCCTCTCTTCTTGCAATTTTTTTTCTTTGCCGTCGCAGTAGACTTATACCTCTTGAGACAAGGTAGGTACCTATCTGGGTATGGTCAAGTAGGCTGGTATACAAGTATCCTCCGAGTATCTCGCCCTCGCCGTCGTCCAATGGCCGCCACGTTTTTTTGACTGCCTTCCTGGACGGCTTCTCTTTAAAATTTCACCGGTGGATGCTCCCGGAAGCCTCGGAGTCTCTTCCTTCCACTAACACGCAACCCAACGTACCTAGTGTACCTACCTACCCACCACCAGCCCAGAGCCTTTCTCGCCTGGCCGCTCTCGCCTTGCCCTTCATCACGGCAACTCTGTCCTCGCGACCTTGCCTTGCGAGCAGTGACATGCTGTTTTTTTCTTCCAGAAATCTACCTCGAGGTACACGCCATGGGTCACCCCTCAAGTCTAGGTAGCTGACTTGCTGCTTGACATCCTCTCGCTGCCCCAGAGGGCCGGCCATTTCGCGTCTCATCTACCCACCGACCTTTACCCTCCCCCCCCCCCCCACGAGACGCCATCCTTGACGTACCCTCTCGCTGTCGCTTTGTACATCGTACCTCACCAAGAGTCTTGTCGCAAATACTTCTCTCGGCTTCGGTTTCGCTCGTCGACGGGACCAGCCCAGCTTGGAGTCTTTTCTCTGCCGACTCTCCCCTTCCCGGTGGCCATATGTAACCCGTCCTCGCCCAACCCAGAATGAAATGTAGCTACCCTCCTGCTTCTCTTCCTGCACATAACTATAATAGAATATCTTCCCTACCGCCTCCTCGATCTCAACACCCACCTGGCTTTTAGGCAAGCTCGAGATCCTCATCCAGGTCTCGTCGAACTCGGCGTTACCCTTTTTGTTGGTTTGTTGAATAGCGACGTTGTGGTCTGGTATTTCTCTACCAGCTTTTGGTCGAGAACCGGCCCTCGATGAACTCAATAAGCAAACAGCTTACTGCCGCCTGGGTCCTGGGCCTTGTGCCACTGGTTCTTGCCCACGACGCTCACCAAGACGACGTCGCGGGAAGGAACATGGACATGTCCCACGCCACCAATGAACCCAAGCCTGATCCCAATAGCTATCCGCCCACATATTTTGGGCTCGCAGATCATGCGGGCATAATGTACGCGCACATTGGCGCCATGGTGTTCGCCTGGGTCCTTGTGCTGCCAGTTGGTAAGTCTGCCAAGATGCCCGCATTACTGCGCTGGCTTACACGCGACTCGGCAGCTGTCATGCTCTCAATTGCACGTTCGAGGTATACACTTGCGCTCCAGTTCATATTCCTCGCCGTGAATGCGCTTGGCGTGCTCCTGGGAACAATCTACAACACTAATACTCCTGATCTCTACCCCAATAACGCGCACCACAAGTTAGGCTGGCTTGTGACCTTTGTTGTGTCGGCGCAGGTCCTGGTCGGCCTCCTGGGAAGAGTTGCCAGCGCATTGAGCAGGGAGGAGCGCCAGACGTCCGACGAGGACGACTATCAGTACTTCATCCCCGTATCTACCACCGCCATGGCCGAACATCACCGCGTCAATAGCCCTCGGTTCGCCAGCGAGTGCCGCCTCTCTAACGACAGTGGCCAGGGTACTGAGCCTTGTACCGAATCGCTCCGGAGCCATTCCCGTTCCTCGTCTTCCAGCCAAATGTCCCCGCGTATTTCGGATGATCACCAAAAAGAGTACGTCGAGGATGATGATGATCACGAAGACAGTCTTTCCATGCTCTCGCCGAGAAGCAATAACGAGAAGAAGGTGAACTCGGTCCTTGCCAAGATCGCGGGCAAGGTTTCGTCGCGTGTATGGAGAGGTATGATGTTTGTCTACAGCTTTGTCGATAGGATCATTCTGCCCCTGGGGTCCGTCCTTCTGTGCCTCGGCATTGTGACGTACGGGCGTTTTTTCGTAAGCGACAAACCACCCCATGATTCCGTTGTTGAAGCCTAAGGGCTAACCTGGCACAGGAGGGCAACGGCATCTTTAGCGGCCTGGCGCATTGGATCAAGGGCGGCATCTTCTTCTGGCTTGGCTTGTTGACTCTCGGCCGATGGACAGGTAGTTTCGGCGAAGTAGGATGGGTAAGTCGTTGTTTCTTTGCCGACCGTGCTCGGACCAGGTTTGCTGACTGTTGCTCCGGCAGGCGTGGAATGTTCGGCCGAAGCGCGCCGACGGCAAATGGCGACCCTCGGCTGAGTTTGTCGAGAGTGCCCTCATCTTCGTCTACGGCTCGACCAACATCTTTCTGGAGCACCTCGGGAACTGGGGGGGAGAATATAGCGCGCAGGACCTGGAGCACATCTCTATCACTGTGCTGTTCATTGGCGGTGGATTGGTACGTTTTTGTTCGTGGTGGTGCTGCACATCAAGGGGCGGACTAACAAGAAGACCAGGTCGGTATGCTCATTGAGTCGAGCCGCATCCGAGATTTCCTCAACACAACCGTCATCAACGCCGCTGCGATCACACCCGAGCGAACCTACGACGAGGAAGAACGAGAGACGCTCCAGCCGCCAAAGCAGTACGAGTTCTCCATCAACCCCATCCCGGCGCTAGTTATCCTTCTCTTGGGAATTATGATGAGCTCGCATACGCAGCATTCGATGGTTTCGAGCATGGTCCACAAGCAATGGGGCAACCTCTTGACGGGTGCTTCCTTCTCGCGCGGCTTGACCTATGTCATCATGTACCTGAAGCCTCCCCAGTCGGTGCTGCCCTCCCGACCCCCCACTGAGCTCCTCGCTGCTT
Organism: Colletotrichum graminicola M1.001; assembly: GCF_000149035.1. Lineage (NCBI taxonomy): Eukaryota > Fungi > Ascomycota > Sordariomycetes > Glomerellales > Glomerellaceae > Colletotrichum > Colletotrichum graminicola. The sequence goes on along the minus strand of NW_007361023.1, from coordinate 534,362 downwards.
TCGGGCTAATATCCGGAGGCATCATCTTCATGGCCAGTGTGAGTGGTATTCCGATGAAATCCTGGGCTCTGTTCGAACAGGACTAACGTTTGTAAAGGCCAGCGACACCATTGAGGGCATGGAGCACTACAACCTGGATGCCATGTTCATGTACACGGTGACCATGGGTCTCGTGGGACTTTTGATGGCTTGGGAGATCATCGTCCTGGCCATCAAGGGCTGGGCGGTGCGCAAAGAGACTGGACGGTTGTCGTACCCGCGTGTCTGAACAAGAACGCTGGAGAGATGCCCGAATTAGTAGGCACCACGGGCAATGGTAATATGATGTGATGTGCGTATGTTTGTTTGTACGGAAAGGCATGGCAACGGCGCAGTCATGGAAGCTTGGGGAGCGGGCGCATTTACCAGCGCATATCAAGGACGCTGTTTACATTACCTACCCTTAGAGATACCCTCATGACACTGTCAAGCGACCGATACAAGGTTGTTTTAATGAAATTGGATCACCCTTAATGCCCGACTTGACGAAATTGAGCGTAAAGTTGCAAGATTTGGCGCGGAGTCTTGTACCAACGAATGTGCATTTTGACGATGTTGTTTCTATTCCATCAATACCTGTTTACTGCCCCGGCAAATCCACCGGTAGTTTCCCAGCTCTCACCCACGGCCCTTCGCGGCCCTGAAGCTACCTTTGTTGGATCGTGCAACCCTGGCAAGCTGCCCGTCTAATCTCGTTGCCATCGTTGCCATCGTTGCTGGCGACTGAAGGTGACTGGGGCCTGTTCGTAGAGGACAGTCTCAACTTCAAGTGGCTTCTCTAAGCATCTTGTCGTCTGTATAGATTCCGACGACTTGGGATGCAAAACTCGTAGACTGTTGTTCCTCGTCTTGACCGTTGTGGGAATGTAGTCATGGTCCGTGTCTCCTTCGGGAGCCTGCCGCATCGTCTCCAAAGACTGACCCATAGTTTCTCCTGTGGTGCAGCATTTCCCGATTCCCCGCGTCCGCGGTATAGGCCCATCCTTGTCGATAAATACAGCATTAGACCCTTCGCCCGGAGGTCGTTCTCGATCCGCGAGCCCCAATAGCGAAGCCATGGTGAAGCTCAGCCGGAGGACTTCCTCTTCTTCTTGCTCTTGTCCTTCTTCTCCTTCTTCCCGCTCTTTTCCTCCTTCTCTTCAACCTCTGCTGCCACTGTCTCCGTCATGTCCACGTCCTCATTCTCTGTTGCGGCTGCGGTAGCAGCGGGAGGCTTGACGACGCGCTCCTGGTCCAGGGCCGAGTACAGCGCAGTGCCCTGCTGCAGGGCGTGCACAAGGAAAGGCACCGAGTCGGCCTTGAAATCGTCGGCCTCGCGGACCTTGTCGAGGTCCTCGGCGAACTCCTGGGTCGTCCGCTGAAGGTAGAAGGCGGCGAACTCTTGGGATGCGGCGGTGGTGGCGGCCATTGTGACCGAGTTTTTCCCTCCTTTGGGTCCTTCCCTTTGCTCTCGTCTTCGAATTCAGCTTTGACTCAAACAGAGCGTCGGGGTATATTCTTTGATCACGGATGGAAGCCGTGCTTCGTTTGTCATGTAGATGGCCGATGAGCATGAGTGATGAGAAGGGATTTCTGCAATTGAGATGACCCCCAATGTGACCTTGCTGAGAGAAAGTTTTGAAGTACAGTGCCAGGGTACAGTGTGCGACCCGACCCGTACCACGTACCTACCTGTATGGCCGCTGTTGCAGGCACCTGTATCAGGCAATATTATTTTCTAATCCTTTTTTTTTCTAAACTTCCTTTTTTCTACTTCTCCTTCTTAATTGAACTACATGCTATCAAAGTACTGTTGAATCCCGACAGGATTCGCCTACGATCCCCAAACTGGAATGCTAAGTCTGTAGCAAGCTCGTGATTGAAAAACTTGTGTCCACATCCGATATGGTGTAGTGGCCAACATGATGCCCTCTCAGCAACTTGAGAGGTTAGGCATAGCCCCGAGTTCGATTCTCGGTTTCGGAACTTTTGGCTCTCCTTGCTTTTGTTAACTCTTGTCACTGACTGCAACTCTCCACCCAAGTCGTAGAAGAGGCAAACAGACACGGTTTGCTGAAACCCATACTACATACATACATACATCATAATACATACAATACATACATACATACACATTGATTGCTGCGCCACCTGAACTAGGAACATGCAGGACATATGGTACTTATTGCTTGCTACTGGTATATATATCATATTCCTCAAAATTCGGTCCAACGTCACACCCCTTCATAAGACTACAGGCCTCAGCAACGGCCCTGGGTGTTTAAAGCGATACTCAACTGCCGGTGCGGAGCAGCCTAGGTACTTTAGCTGACCAAATATTGCACAGTGCCCCAAGAGGGGAGGGAATCCCGTTCGTTGACCGAGTGAATCGCTCGCTTACATCTTCCATATGGAGCAAGCCAAATTGCGACGTTCACGAGACGTGCGGACAAACAGAATGTCTTTGTCAGGTGCTTCTCTCCCAACGATACGCATCGCCTCGGCAAGTCCGGCTTCTAAGAAATGCCACCCCATTGATTCTCCGGTGCTTCCCCCGATGTAGGAACTCCTCTTCCTGCACTGCAACCTCACGCCTCTGGACTGTTACACCCTCCCCCGCATTCCCCGGATTTTGAGCCTTCCCCAGGCGGGGTATTGTATATTGAGACCACCTTCTCACCAAGGTTCACAGGAGGACGAGCACGCAGTATCTGAAAGCCGTTGGCGATTAATAGTGCGAAAAGTGATGTGCTTGTGGCTTGTTATGGTTGGATTCTGTACGAGATACTCCGTTTTTAGCGCCTCTCCAAGCTCTTCTCCTCTTCAGAATTTGTCCGCAGGTCACCGATTGCCTGTCAATGTCACATCGGAAAAGACGAGGTCGAGGCCCGAGTTGTCCTCATGATCGACCAATGCCCCGCCAGAGCCGGAAGGCTACCACACTGTGCTGTTCCCTGACCGGTCAGCTTTGTCGTCTCCTCGGGGGCAGGCAGGTAGGTGCCTTGCCTTTTCGAGCCAGGTTTGATAAGGGTTGTAAGTCAACGGCAGAATCAGACAAAATGAAGGCTGTAGGCCTTCATTCGGCTGTTTGTTTCGATATCTCATAAGTAAGGTGCCATCATCTTGCGGTGGGAGATCAGAATCATGCCTTGCGTGCCCGGCCTGGATACGTACCAGTTAGCCTCTTCTCTCTTCTACTCCCATCACAAAAGTAGGGACATCACGCTATATAAAGCTATACACCCGTAGAAACCAATCTCCTGACCTTTTGCGATTCCCCATCCGGCAATGTCACCGACAGCAACCGGGTTCTTGAGGGGATGTCACATCCGTCTGGGGTAGCTTTCGAATCCCGCGATGGACCGTCTCGGAACAAGGCCTCCTCCTCGACCCCGCCCCTCTCTGCTCTCTTTGTACTTTGTTCGGCTTCATGTGAAAGGAGGTTACCATGGTTGCTCCACGCTCAGATAGGTAGGTGTAACGGTTTGAATCGAGAACAATAAAATATATTGTGGTGTTGGAGGCACGCATTCGTTGTGGGGTAAAGGAAGACATACCTCCCCGTCCATGTAGCCTCTCGTAAGATTGCGGACTTTGCACGTAGTAGTGCATGTCGTAGATTTCTGACGGATCATGTAGAGGGAGTAGTGAAGCCGGAGTGGACTGGGCGTCTATATAAAGCTGCCAATCTCTCTAGATGTCGTGATCATTTCCCTTGATTGCACAACACCAGCTCACACATCCAAATCAAGATCAAAACATATTATACATCGCCGCTATCATATCAACAATACCTTGTCTGTCCACTGGCCAACATGCAGTTCAAGATCGCCGCGGTTGCCCTCTTTGCCAGCTTCACCGCTGCCCAGGACCTCTCCCTACTCCCCGACTGCGCGGTACGACCATCTCTATTCTCTCTCTAAACTCGCCCCCGGTTCCTGTTGAAGATGGAATGAACGACACATTTATCTAATAAGAGACTATGTATTACTAGCGTCCCTGCTTCGTCAACAGCTTTTCCCTTTCTGGCTGCGCTTCGCAGACCGACTTTGCCTGCATCTGCGCGTGAGTTTCCCCGTCTTTCCAAGAAAAATTTGAACCAAGACCTTCATACTGACAGCCGGGGTGGCATACATAGTTCGAGCGCGTACAACAACGCCGTGACCACTTGCGTCCTGGGTGCCTGCCAGTTTCTTGACGCGTAAGCAAATACTACAGATATGGCGACTTCTAGAGAAGCGTTCGGCGACTAACCCTTTGATTCGTAGTCTGGCCGCTCAGGACTGGGCCACCAAGACCTGCAGCAACGCTGGCGTTCCCATCTAGAACAGTGAGTGCTACGAATCACTAATCCAGAATGTCGGGTCCAAGCTGGTTATGCGTATGTGACGGGTGAGAGCTGAGTCCGTTGCATGTACATATGTCTAAGATGACCGGGAATCAAGTACATACTTTGAATCAAATGTGTGGCGGTAATTTATTGAATGGTTGCCTCATATAATTCGAGGAGGATGTGTGCCGTGGACTGACATACCCGAGAGTCATCTGGGAAGAGTCCGATACTTGACATCACCTACATCTGAGGCGGCTTAGCTTTGTCCGCAAAACCCCAGATTCAGCAACATTTACCTCTAATTACATCAAAAGCCCGGCAGGTTGGTGAAAGCTGTACCCGTCTGGTTCCATTGACACGTTCCCTAACGGACCATCACAACTCACAACCCGCATCCTCGCCCATGCCAAGGATACGTTGACAATTCGTCGATTGTATAAGCATCTATGGATCTTGTGTCATCCGTGGAGCCAGGGTTTCTGAGCAGGAGCGAATTGTGCAGGTGCACTTTACGGATCGGCACAGCCTCAACGTTGCACATAACCCCGGACGTACACCGAAAGAAACAAGGTGATATGGGGACGTGGCTTTGGCTGTGTCTAATTCGAGAGACGGTCTGTACGTCGTTGGTTGCCTTGGTCTGTTTGCCATTCGTACATGAGCATTCAGCCATATAGTAAGAGCGAAGCGTATCTCAATACACAGTCAGCAACTGCCATCTGGGATTACCGCCATAGATAACAGAAAAATAAACATGGGACACAGGCTGAACAAGAGCCATCCCTGCTATCCTTTTTTGGGGGGGCGGGATGGCAAAAAGGAAAAAGAAAAGAAAAAAGAAGGAAGGAAAAAAGAGCCTGGTCGAACATGGTGATTCGAATTGGCCATTTCCCGAGGGGTACAATGAGCACGTCACGAAGTTTCATCCCATGTATCACGGATGAACGGCGCGATGCTCCGCGCATGCGGACCACGCGTATGGAGAGGATGGCATTGATCGAAGGCCTCCCTGTTCTGGACCTTAGTCTGAAGTCCCGGCCATCTGTCTATCGAGATAGAAAAAAAAAGCATAAAATCATGCTCCTGTCCCTGTCAACGTCAAAACTCCATGCGACGAATCCACAGACGCCAGTCATACCTAGCCCCTGGGACGCTTCGGCAGCAACACCAAACTTTCATTTACCGACGCAGGTCGATGCTTGGCCGGGATGAATCGAGACTCGGACGCACGGAGCTGCTCGAGCTCCTGCGACGACGCGCTCGCTGCTCGCCCGGGTCTGTGGGCCGCAGTCCCGACGACTTTGCAAACATGTTGAGGATATCAGTCAGCGAAACCACAGCAGTCAAACGACCAGAGAGATGAGCGCCGGGCATGGCTGCCGCAGGCACCGCGGTGTGGGTTTGTGTAGGAAGCGGTGACTGCGGTGCCGAGCCCGGCCCCGGCACCAGCACATTCGACGTCGTCGGGGCGAGCAAAGGGGTCGCAGGTGCGGATGGGGATGGGGATGCCGATTCAACCACCCACATGCGGTGAGACTGGGTAGCCACTAGCTTCGCGACGGTGTGCGCCAATGTCGAGTAGGGGTTGACATAAAAAACAGGGAAAGAGTCGCGGCCATGCTCGACACCACGCTCGCTGAGAATGACGGAGATGAAGTGCATGCAGGATGACTTGAGCAGAGGCGCGTCGGCGGCGTTGACGAGGTGCTTGACATCCACGGTAGATATATTTCCTACGACATTATGGCCGTTGTCGATAACGGCGACGCTTGTGAGGCCCTCGGCGTTCATCAATGCCAACGCGTCTCCCAACGGGCTATCGGAGCTGCGAAACGTTAGTGGTGATCGCGCAAAGTATGGAGTGGTATCTCACTTGACAGCAACGATTTGCTGGGTTCCGATACCGAGGTCTCTCAAGGTTACGGGATACAGTCTGTCTATGGCAGGGAAATTGATGCCTTCGTTCCAGAAGAACTCAATAGCCTTGAGCTGACTAAGAATACCGATCACATCGCCCGTGGGGTTGGTGACCAGGACGCGATGGATGCCGCTGCCAAACACTTCGATAGCCCGTTCTAGTGTCTCGTCGAACGGCAGAGCAATGAGCGACTCCTTGCGACATAGGGGCTGAATATCGCGCAGGGCTATGCGGGCGCCATTCCGGGCCTTGTTCACTATCTCGTCGTAGAGCGGGACTTGCTCCTCGTCGGGCTTCGCCAGGCCAACGACGATAAGGAGGTACGTGTTGAGGTCGTTATAGTCGAAGGTCGAAATGGCGGTTTTCGCCGAGTCATCTTGTCGGATGAGGACAACGTTGGACGGGCTGTGCTTGACCAGGGTCTGGCGAGATGTCAGAAACAGCCTCTAGGAAAAGACACAGATGTTGAGCCACATACCATGGATGCTTCCTCGACGCTAGTGTCGAGGGTGGCCCACTTGAAGTCATCCTGGGCGACAAGCTCGTTGACAGAGATATCGCGCCAGTCGCGGCCGGCGAAGCGCGGATCCGCGTGCTTGTTGGCAGCGGGTGGATGGTTGAGTAGCTCTTGCACGGCAGCCTGAGTGAAGGAAGGGTGACGCTGGGCGCGAGGCGAGCCAGGAGCGTTCCTCAGGTTCTCGGCGAAGCTCTGGCGATGGGCGTGGACATGGGTTGCCTTGTGCAGGCTTGTCTGAGACGGGGTTCGCTGGGGGAGTGCAGGAGGCGAAGTGGCGATAGCCTCGTCATTATGTGACCCGGACGCCGCTGTTGCGTCCATTGCTCTTTTCAAACAAGATCTCTCCGTTCGTTCCAAGATTGTTGTCTTCCGGAGCGGTCTGGCAAGGTAGGTAGGATAAGGATAGGTTGAGGCGGGGCCTTTTTTGCGTGGCGGTGATGACGTTTGGTGCGTTACTCCTGCGCCTGTGATTTTTTTGCTGAATAGGTTATAATGGCAGTTTCTACGGTCGTTCAATCCTACTTGGTTTTTTTTGGATTTTGCAATTGCTTTGTCAGATTGCCCCCGTCGTCTGTGTATTGATGGCTGAGTGGGTTAGATATTGGGCGAGGCGTTGAGAGAGAGGAGGCCGACAGTCGGTTGATTGCGCCCCAGAGCCACGGCTGCCCAGACCAAAGCTGCCGCAGCGCCTTACGTAGGCGGAATAGCTATGAATCGCAATGGAGGGGCTCCGATGATCTGATGGGTTCCGATAAGTGACAGGGCCGGGGAATGCATGCGCTTTGAACAGTCCAGTGTACCACGAGGTAATGTTGTAATTGGCTTGCTTGTTGCTGTCTCGATTCGTGTGGAAGGAAAAAGAAAAAGCAAAAAGAGCTACAACGACCGCATGCCTCGATGCTCGGATGAAGGAACAGAGGGATGGAGGGTTGAATAAGTTTGTCATATGTAGAAAGCGAGCGCTTCAAACGGCATCGAACATGGCTGGGGGACTAGTTTGCCAGTGTTGTACGCTCTGGAGACACTGCACCGGACAGACAGGTCCTTACCTCGGTGTACCTATAAGGTAGGTACCTACCTACCTTACACAGTAGATGCTCAGGGATATGCCGGCACGTCTTTTGCCTTATGCTACCCCTCAGTGGGTAGTCCAAAGCCGTGATTGGCTTCCTTTCCTCCTTTATCCCCACTATTCCCGAGCGGTGGTGCACCAACGGTCCGGTGCCCCACCCTCTCCACTTATTACAAATATCCGTATTATTGAATAAACAGTATAAATCAATAATACGTGGGATATTGAGGCAGGTAGCAAGTGCTTAGTAGGTACTAACTTACCTAGGTAGATCTAGTACTGGTGAAGAATTTCAGCCTGATTGACCCTTGCTGTAAACTGACAGCAACAACCTGTATGCACGCTTTTGATTACCCTACGTATCACCGGAGCCTACCTACCTTCATACACAAATGATGCTGCTGTCTCGTTGCTTTGTTGTGAACGCTGCGTGTCATGCCAGGCACCTGGACGCGAGGCTTTGAAGCTATCTATCTACCTACCTATTAAACAGTACTGATTCGCTGGACCCGACCCGAAGCAGACATTATTGTATGCTTCGCCTCAATTTTATGAGAGAAACAATAAAAGGCTTTGTCCGTGGATTTGGCTGCATGGACACTTGGGCATGGCCAGTGTCGCCCCTAGGGCTGGGAGCTTTGGCGAGACTGCAAGGGATCTCTCTGATGGGCAGTTCCTTATCCAATATGAGCCTTTCCGCTTCTTGCATTAGGATCGTTGCAGGGTGCAGCTTGCCGTTGAAATTTTCTTTTTCCCTCTCTCTCCCTCTCGCTTTGGTTTCATTCTTTGTGTGTTTCCTCAGCTCTTCGTCCCCCTTTCCCTCCCCTCCCCTGCGTTACTGGCCCATCTGTCCTTTGACAGACGGAATGATCTAATTTGAAACTGGTGTCAACTACCTCTTCGTGGTGGCATCTGTGTTGCTACGGTATGGTCCTGAACAAGTTTGACATGTCGTAGCCGCCTGCCATTCAACACAGCAACCTGTGGGCTTAGCAACAGAGGAGACGCAGACTACTCGCATTGCATCAAGACCGAGGCGCCGAAATGAACGTGTCAGGATGGCGGTGCCTTATCTCAAGGCAGCTGAGGCAAGCAAAGCAGGCACCTACCTAGGTAGTTTGGCTGATACCTACCATAACCACACACATTTGAACTATGGGTGGAGATGAATGTTATGTTCACATGCAATCATGGCCAGTCAAAATTCCAATACACTAACAATTTCAGACCCCTACACGGACTGCTCAACTACCTAGGTAGGTAATGAATGTACAGTACCACCTACCCAAGGTAGATACCTACCTTGATACCATGGGGCAGTACGGATACAGCAGCAGCAAAGAAAGTGCCCTCCTTTGCCCATGAGTGAGAGCGTGTGGGCGGACAGACAGACAGGCCACCGGACGTGAGTGCCCACCTCCACCAAGAGCCCCGCCAAAAACCTACCAAAATTATTGTCATTTTTTGCTTTCCCCTCCATGACAGGAACCCCCCCCCCCAGTCCCTCACCATCGTGGGCTTGCTGCCTCACTTTTTTGACTCCTGCAAGTGCCTTTGTTTTTCACCCCCCCTTTCCTCTCTCTCTTCCTCTCCCTCCGCAACATCCCTCACCACCACGTACTTTTGCCGAAGCATATCATGCTCATCATTGCGACCAGTCGCTGTTCCCAGTAGACTGCATATACCCGCGTTCCTCCCTATCCTCGTCCGACTCGCGCTCGCTTACTTTGGCGCACCAAGGTTTAGGTCGAGAGACATTTGGGGCTACCGAAAAGGGTAAAAAAAGTACCCCTCAGAACACAACACGCCGAACACTCATCCGCCTCTCCCCGCGTCGGCCTACCTCAACGCAATCTTCTTTCGCGCTCCCGACAAACCTCCACCGCCCCGGCTGTCTTGGGGCTGGTAATCACAACAAAAACCGCAAAACACTCGACTTGACCACGACCGACACACCGTCTCAGTCGCAATCATGTCCGTCCTTCCCCCAGACGTCCATGCCGAGCTGTCCCAGCTGCTGCAAGCTCTGCAGTCCCCAGACAACTCCGTCCGAACCCAGGCCGAAGAACACCTCCAGAACAACTGGACCGCGAACAGACCCGAGGTTTTGTTGATGGGCCTGGCCGAGCAGATTCAAGTTGCCCCCGATGCTTCGGTATGTTTCTTTGCCCTATACTTCCACCTTCCCAACCCCCCCTCGTCCGTCCTTCTCCTATCCCTCGTCTTCTTCCTTCGTCTTGTGGCCTGCTGCTAACCACCGTCATACCGCCTTTCAGATACGATCCTTTGCCGCCGTCATCTTCCGCAGAATCTCCTCCAAGAGCCGCAAGAATGCCCGCGGCGAGCTTGTCGACATGTTCCTGTCCTTGTCACAGGACCAAGCTGCTGCCATTCGCCAGAAGCTTCTCGAGTGCCTCGGCGGCGATTTCCAGCGTGCTGTGCGGAATAAGATAAGTGACGCCGTCGCTGAGGTAGCTAGACAATACACCGAGAATAGTACGTCGCAAATCTGTTCACATCCCACTTCGCTCCCTTTCCTGGAAACTTAAACCTCACACCATGGCAGACGATTCCTGGCCCGAACTGCTCGGCGGTCTTTTCCAGCTCAGCATTGCCCCCGACGCCGAGAAGCGCGAGACTGCTTTCCGTGTCTTCGCCACGACCCCCGGGATTATCGAGAAACAGCACGAGGACACCATTATCCAGGCCTTCCAGAAGGGCTTCAAGGATGATTCCGTGCAGGTAGGACAAACCCGAAAAAGGCCCCCGGTCTGGCTTTCAGCCTCCCTGACTTGCAACTAGGTACGACTGGCCGCCATGGAGGCCTTTGCAGCCTTCTTTAGGAGCTTGGGAAAGAAGGTGCAACCCAAGTTCTACCCTCTGATTCCCGACGTCCTCAACATCCTGCCCCCAATCAAGGAGACACACGATTCCGAGGACCTCAGCAGCGCCCTTGTCGCTCTTATCGATCTGGCCGAGTCGGCGCCCAAGATGTTCAAGCCCCTTTTCCACAACCTCGTCCAGTTCAGCGTGTCCGTGATCCAGGACAAGGAACTCGACAACCTCTGCCGCCAGAACGCCCTCGAGTTGATGGCTACTTTCGCCGACTTCGCGCCTTCGGTGTGCCGGAAGGATGCCACCTACACCAACGATATGATCACCCAGTGTCTCAGTCTTATGACCGATCTGGGTGAGGACGACGATGATGCCGCTGAATGGCTGGCGTCTGACGACGTGAGTAGCTTCCTTACTCTGGGCGACGGAGGTATGGATATTGACCCGAATCCAGCTTGACCAGGAAGAAAGCGACCAGAACCACGTTGCTGGAGAGCAGTGCATGGATCGCCTCGCCAACAAGCTTGGTGGCCAAACCATTCTGGCCCCGACCTTCAACTGGCTGCCCCGCATGATGACTTCCATGGCTTGGAGGGACAGGCACGCGGCCCTCATGGCCATCTCCGCCATTTCAGAGGGCTGCCGGGAGCTGATGATTGGTGAGCTCAGCCAAGTCCTCGACCTCGTTGTTCCTGCACTGAAGGACCCCCATCCTCGTGTCCGCTGGGCTGGTTGTAATGCGCTCGGCCAGATGAGCACCGACTTTGCGCCCAAGATGCAGACCGACTACTACGACCGCGTGCTCAAGGCCATCATTCCTGTTCTCGAGTCCCCCGAGGCTCGCGTCAAGTCGCACGCTGCCGCTGCTCTAGTCAACTTCTGCGAGGAGGCCGAGAAGTCCATCTTGGAACCCTACCTCGACGAGCTCCTTGCTCACCTCTTCCAGCTCTTGCAGAACGAGAAGCGCTATGTTCAGGAGCAGGCCCTGTCGACCATTGCAACCATTGCTGACGCTGCCGAGGCTGCGTTCTCAAAGTATTACGATACCCTGATGCCTCTGTTGGTCAGTGTTCTGCAGAGGGAGAACGACAAGGAATTCCGTCTTCTTCGCGCCAAGGCAATGGAGTGCGCCACCCTGATTGCTTTGGCAGTCGGAAAGGAGAGGCTTGGCCAAGACGCCATGACTCTCGTCCAGCTCCTTGCCTCCATCCAGCAGAATATCACGGACCCCGACGACCCGCAGGCTCAGTATCTGATGCATTGTTGGGGCCGCATGTGCAGAGTGCTTGGCCAGGAGTTCCTTCCCTTCCTGCCCAATGTCATGCCTCCTCTTCTTGAGCTCGCCAGCGCCAAGGCTGACATTCAGCTTCTCGATGACGATGACCAGGTCGAGCAGATTCAGCAGGAGGACGGTTGGGAACTCGTCCCTCTGAAAGGCAAGATGATCGGCATTCGAACTAGCACCATGGAGGACAAGAACATGGCCATCGAGCTCCTGGTTGTCTACGCCCAGGTACTCGAGGGCAGCTTTGCTCCATACGTGGCTGAGATCATGGAGAAGATCGCTCTTCCTGGCTTGGCCTTCTTCTTCCACGACCCCGTCAGATTCATCTCGGCCAAGCTGGTACCGCAGCTTCTCAGTTCTTACAAGAAGACTTACGGAAGCCCTTCGAACGAGCTCAACGGATTGTGGGCGGCGACTGTTGACAAGCTTCTCGAGGTCTTGACGGCGGAGCCGGCCATTGACACCCTTGCCGAGATGTACCAGTGCTTTTATGAGTCTGTTGAAGTTGTTGGAAAGGAGTGCCTTTCTGCTGAGCATCTCTCTCGCTTTATTGATTCAGTTCACTCTGCTATCGAGGACTACAAAGACCGCGTGGCTCAGCGCCTCGAGGACAAGGAGGGCGTCGCGGCCGAGGATGCGGAAGACGACGCCGATGATGTCTTGTTGGCCATTGAGGACGATCAGACACTATTGTCCGACATGAACAAGGCCTTCCATGCCATCTTCAAGAATCACGGTGCAGCCTTCCTCCCGGCCTGGGAGCGTCTGCTTCCCACATACGAGGGTTTCCTGAAGTCGGACGACCCTACACAGCGCCAGTGGGGTCTCTGCATCATGGACGATGTCCTCGAGTACTGCGGTCCCGAGAGCCAAAAGTACGCCAATCTCATCACACAGCCTTTGGTTGACGGCTGCAGAGACTCTTCGCCCGCCATTCGACAAGCTGCTGCTTACGGCATTGGCGTGGCCGCGCACCGTGGTGGCCTTCCCTGGGCCCAGTTCCTGGGTGGTGCCCTGCCTTTCCTCTTCCAAGTTACGCAAGTACCTGACGCGCGGAGCGAGGATAATGTGTACGCAACCGAGAACGCCTGTGCCGCCATTGCCAAGATTCTCCATTACAATGCCGGCTCAGTGCAAGACCCCAACAACGTCGTTGCTCAGTGGATGGAGACACTCCCGGTGACGAACGACGAGGAGGCGGCACCTTACGCATATGCTTACCTCGCGGAGCTGATTGACAAGTGAGTGAACATCCCCTATGACCAAACAGTGCATCATTGCTGACGTGCGATACACAGGCAACATCCGGCTGTTGTAAACCAGGCTGGCAGGGTTTTCGTGCTCACCGCCCAAGCACTCGAGGCAGACACTCTCCAAGGACAGACCGCAAGCCGCGTGGTTGGCGCCATTAAGGCCCTCCTGTCCCAGGCGGGTGTGGACCCCACGCCACTCCTGCAGCAGTTCTCGCCCGAATCTCAACGAGCAATCACGGCGTACTTTTCTTGAGTTTGGAGCAACAGGTTGGAAGAGCTTCAAATGGAGAACCGGCACCCAACGGGGTGAGCGACATGACGAGGGGTGTTGTACTAGAGGGTGGGGAGGGGGGAGGATAGTAGTCGATGATACCATAGGCACTGAGACGAGAGAGAAAAAGTCACTGGTGCACCAGAACAGTCGTTCTAGACTTGGATAGCTGCCTCGTTCGAGCCAAGTGCCAACCAACATGGGCGAAGCTGGGTGGCGGGGAGAACGAGGAAGAAGGGAAAGGTGAGTGGGGTGGGAGGTGAATGTGTGTAGCGAGAAGACCACTTTGGTCGTCTTTTCCCTCTCGCCATCGGTTCCCTCTTCGCTGGCGCCAAAGTAGTGATATTACTTGATAATATAAAGGAGTGGTTGCTTTTGCAGATAGAAATCTACGCAGATATGATATATTCCTCAATGATGAGCCGTGCTTATGAGAGAGGTGCCGCGTCATTAGGATTGATGCTGATGAGCTGTACCCTAATCCGAGGACCTGTGCCGGAAGTCAAGTCCCGCCTTCTTGAGTTGCCGATGACATGATTCATTGTCAAACCACTTACGGGTAGCAAAGGATGGGAGAGAAACAAGACATGCATACAGGTGTAGTCAACAAGCCAGCTCCGTGAAGTGTAGATGATGTATGTAGACTATCAGAGGGGCGAAAATCCACGGCAACCCTCTCCGAGTAAACTACTCAACAAGGGCATATATATATATATATATATATATATGAAGATGCCTATAGCAAACATAACGCTGACCGCATTCTGTCGAGCAACCAGAAGCAAGGATAACTCCATGGACCGGAATAGAACGGAGCCATGCTTGTTGGATCCAAAGCGAGACTCGCTATCTGGAATACCGCTTTCGTGGTGGCGTGTTGAGGAATAAGAGGCCAGGCGGCTGGGCTGGGGAAACGAGGTATATTATCCGCGGGGGGGGGGGGGTGGCGGCAGTTGTTCCAGGTCGTCTGGTGCCGCCTAGTCTCACGTCACGGAGAAAAGTGGCACCACTTCAGCCTTTTGGCATTCATGCTCACACTGGCAAGGCCGTCGTTGCTGTAGAATGGTAGTACGTAGTCATCTCACACTGGCACGGATTTATTCTGTCTGGACTATGAGACAGTTGGTAGAGCCAGTCCGGGACACAGCTCTGAGTCACATTGCGGCGGCGGCGACCTTTCTATCAGAGAAATTATTATGGACCGGGTTAAAAATGGAGAGTTTAGAGTATGAGATAGGGATGGTCGAATAGAGGACGCGTCTCGAGTGAGCGGTTACGTTACTGGCGAGAGACAAGCGCATGGGGGGGGGACAAAAAAAAAAAAACAAGAAAGAAAAAAAGAAAAGGAAGATTAAACATGGCAAACGGAATTGCCATGTTGCCTGCCTATGCCATTCCAAGGCGGGGGTAGGGGGGAGGGGGAATGGAGAGACGAGGTGGGGGCTCAGACGCCCCAAATCTTGCTTTGACTTGACGATGAGATGGGCAAAGGCACTCACCGACAGTTCGCTTGTTCCTCCTCTCTTGACCGATCGGCCCAGCTGCCCGGCCTGACACGTCTCTCGACTGTCTCAACGCTGTGAGTCCAGGGAGGCACTGAAGGCCGAAAGAAGAGGCCTTGGGGTTGGGTCCGGCCATTGTGGTTGTCCTTTATCACTGTCGATGTCTTGACCTGGCTCGATATGTAAGTGTTGCCACAGGCATCAGGTGCAAGAATGGGATCTTGGACATGGTGATGTATCTGGTGGTTGCGTTGGTTTCCCCCATGTTGATGGATAGATATCAGCTGTCGTGCAGAAAGCACCATTGGCTTTTTTAATCATTACGCCACAAAGTGTTTATCATGCAAGGATGATGCGCAGCTGCCTCACGAGAGCACATGCCAAGGCTTGCTTTCCCGGTCCCTGGTCTGGAAAAGCCGCCGTCAACAGCTGCGGGAAGGTGGGAAAGCGCGCTGTCGAGGGATGCACGTGTGCGCGTATGTGTGTGTGTGCCGAAAGATGGCAGCTGGAGCTCCCCCTGTTCCGTCTTCCTAGTCGCCCTTGTTGGGTAAAGGGACAATAAGACGGGTATTGGAGAGAGACACATCTCGATGGCTAGAAACGGTGCAAGGGAGCCTTCTGGCGGACGAGACATTATGCCTCGTCGATCCTTGCTTCGTCCGGGTCGTCAAGGGCGCTTGTCAGTCACATGGGTGCAGAGGGCTGCTGGCCTATGGAGTACATAGTGGGCGGCGTAGGGCCAACACACCGCAGGGCACTGATCCCTAATGGTGTGTGTAAATGGGTATGTTTGTGTGTGCACATCCGTGTACGGAGTGTAGGTTCCTTTTGCTGGGTGGGTTCCTACCAAGGGGGTAGCTGTTGGCCCCCGTTGAGGTGGAGAAGTAGGCGATTGCTTACTAAAGGGGAGTTGGAACCATGGTAGGTAGTTTACCCAGGAGAAGACAAAAAGTCTGCCGAGGCTCCAACAGAACAACGCGGGACGGATCGGTTTCTTATCAGGTCGCGCCGGCCTTTGTTTCCAGAGTCAGGCTGGGGTTTTGGGCCGCTCGGGTAAGGAAGGATATGTGCCCTAATTACTAGGTAGGTACGGATACTCCGTACTTGTTGCGGATATGAAGGAGAAGGGCGTTTGCAGCCAAGGAGGCCCGATTAGAACCGGATTGAGGGATTGGGATCGTGTGTATCTATATCTAGCAATGGCATATAGAACTGCGGTGTTTCGAGTTGGTTCCTGGCCGGCTAAGAAACACGATCTACCTACCCATCTATCTACCTATGCAAGGGAGGAGGAAAAGGGGCGAGGAGGATTGACGATCGGGAATGAATGGCCACGTCCCAGCTCCGCTGTGCAGCGCGCTGTGTGTGCACTACACTAGGTAATTATGTTGGCGCTAGCGTGACAAAGACCGGCTGGTGGTGAGGTGAGGAGGGTGGGATGGAACCAACGGTTCGTTCTGTTGCCCGAGCTTGGGAATGAGAGCATTGCCGGAGCCTTTGGTGTGTGTGGTCTGCAGCATTTACTGCTTGGTATCAGACGGTTCAGGGCCATCTGGAGACTGCGGGTTATGACGACATTGATTTTGCTCGACTAAAACTAACTTTCCTTGCTCAAACCCCTGTCCTGTCTGTATTAAGTAATCCGCACTGACCACCACGAGAAGAGGTAGGTACCTAGTACCTTTTGCTCCGTATCCGTACTCTGTACGGATACGTAGGTAGGTAGATACCTGGCTACTGAGGTACCTCCTGGGTAGGTAGGTAGGCATGTAACCGTATATTCGGAGAGGAAGTTCCTACCCTGCCTGTACGGAGTATTCTGGCTACACTAGGTAGGTCGCATGGGCCTCTCGATGCCAGGTCCTTGGTCCATTTACAGTGTATTGTCGCATCTTTGGCGTCCCCCCCTCGGCGGCTGCTTGACTACTTGGGTGTGCCTACATTGTACAAACGTCTATGTGTATATGTAGGTATCCAACCGATCGATTCTGAGGCAGCCGCCGTGGTCAACGGTTTTGTGTAGGGGCCGGGAAATGCTTGAAACGGAGCAGGGCACTGAGACCCGCATCGGCATCGGCACCGGCACCGCTCGCCTGAAGCCGAAAGCTAGACTCGGGGGGTTGGGATGCATGTTTGGAGACATGGCCTTACCGCCGCCGTTGATGGCAGTCGATTTGCTCGGGCATCGGCATCAGCATCGGCATCGGCCTTCCAGCTTGTCCGTAGCTACCGCGAGCGGGTTGGAGTTTGACTGCCCAACTACGGATACATATCTTCTACGGTATACGGTACCATATGGCAACCATGCCTGTACAAAAGACTGCTGGCAGTCTGTGTGCTCTTTGTCTGATGTGGGTGGCTGGCTGCCCGCCCGCCCGTTCAATGGCACTCCCTAGTCGATAGTTGGTCGCAGCTCCTCCACTCAGAATGGGGGTGTACGCCAAAGTGGGGCGGATACCGAATACCGTAGCCACTCGTCAGATCCGACATCTGCTAGCTTTGGAGCTAACAGGAAAAGGTATCGCGGTTACTATATAAGGTATAGTGCAGCCCGTTGAGCTAGTCCTATAAAAGAAGGCGGTCAATCTCCAACAGAAGACGTCTAGCAACCATAACAAGCCTGCTTGCTAGCCTTTCTCACACTTCCCACCTAATTTGCTTCTAATATACATGACAAACCCCTACTTCTGCCACCACTGGATCCCTGTTTCTGCCAGTAAATCTTACTGCTTACGGCGGCCGTAATACCCCTTCCCGTTAGCCCAAGAATTAGCAGATATCGGATCTGACGAGTGGCTATGGTACTTCTAGGCACTTCTCAGCAGATAGGACCCACTATGGAGACCCGAGTCCTGCTGGGTACTTGGCGCCCATGCCGTCATCATCCCGCCCTCATGCTAAATACGCCATTTGGGTCTCGGAACACCACCCATTCATTCCACAGTGATTGTCGAGTAAGCCGCACGCATTCTTCAGAAACGCTTGTGCATCCAGAGCCCGGTAGCCGGTATATACCTAGTGTACTACCTACCTATCTACCTACCCAGTCGTAGTGTACACGTACGTGTAGATAGATATACCAACCAACCAACCAACCAACCCAAGCCGGAGCACGCGCACATGTCCCATTTCGCTCTGTTTGTGACAGCAGACGACGACGACGACGACGACGACGCTCAACACACTCATCTCTCTTACCCAAGATACCTACTGTACCTACACTAGACGCTTGAACATTCCTTGCCTGGGCTACTGGATATGTGCTGGTTGTTGACCTTTCGACGCGGGTTCCTTCCTCAGACGATGGATGCCACCGCACGTGTCACGGCCGCAAAACCTTCCTCTCCCTCGCCCCATGCTAGCCATTGCGGATACCCTTCGCCGCCAGGTGCAGCACCCGCGGCGCGGCGCGGCGAGGCTAGGCGAAACCCAGGACGAGGGCAGAGACCCATGCAGCTACCCGTCTGCCGGGCTCCTCTTGCTGACCGAGTCTTCACTTAGCCTGGCTCTATCCATCTACCGTAGGTAGTTTACCTTGTGTATCCGTACGCATGGTGATAACCGCGCCTTTCCTGGCGTGCTTGGTCTTATCTCACCCTGGTTCCTTTGGGCAAGTTGGAAACTCAACAAGCCCAGACAGCAGGGAACGAGACCAATCTCGAACCCACGAAGACGATGATGAGGACGCACGAGGTACACACTATACCATACCCGGGTTCACTGAGTGAGGTACGAATGCACTGAATCCAGTTTGGGTACCGGGTTTAATAAGTGAGAATAGCCGGAGCTGAAGAATCGGACGTAAAAAAGAAAAGATCCAAAAGACACTAGTTGTTCGATATTATTTATATTAAATGCCGGGGAAAATACAACCCGGCAATGCCTGGTCTTTCCGCCCTCCCATGTCCTTGCAAGCAGGCCGACTACGTGACTACTATTCGCTTGCCCAGCACGTTACAGCCCAAGGCTCCTCTTTTGGGTCTCTACTCTTCCCCCCATCTCTTTCTCTCTTCTTCCCTTCGTTGCTCTCGTGTCTCTCAACCATAGTCCTGCCCCATCCCTCGGGTCGAGCGAACGAGAGAGAAAAAAAAAAGAAAAGAAAAAAATTAGATTAAAAAAATTAAAATCCACTCCCCAGATTGAACAATAAACTCGTCTGTAGTTGCGAGACAGCGGTAACGCCGAAAACTTTCACTCCTCCCAGGGACATTTCTTGCTACCTGCCTACTAGGCTACTACTGCAAAGAAGATACATCAGGCCAAGGCTAAGTAGGTAAGGCACTGCGGGCACATCATCGTACACCCACACCCACATATACACACACACGCACACCACCACCAACACGCACACACTTTCCTCTCCTTGCACAGTCACACACACACACACCCACCCACCCACCTTTAGGGGTGGTATTACGACGGGCGATCCAAGGCCATTCGCGCCCCCAATTCTTCCCCTCCCCTCCTTTCCACCACCGGCTGCAACCATCGGACCGTCAACATCTCCATCTTCTCCTCCCCGCAACACATCCGATCTGGCTCAGACGACGACTTTCTACCAACATCCAGTCTCAACCGACAAACGCCTTCGCCCACTACTCAACGCAATCCCACGACACCTTCCGCCGAAGCCGTTGTTTCTTCCTCGCCGAGTCAACGACCGCGCCGCTCCATTTCGTCCTGTACTGAACCGGAGTTTCCGACGCATCGCAATACACCACCGGAACGACATTCAATCGTCTGACCTGCCTTTGCCACGGCGAACAACCTCCTCTCCCCCCAGCCAAAGCTCCCGTCTATATCACTCGACAGTCCTATAGATTCCCAGCTGGATAATCCAGGGTCGCAACGGGACAGCACATCCCCGACCGGATGCACAAGTGGCACCATTTAAGCCGGCGCCTCGGAAGAGAAAAGTACAAGCTGGACGGCTGAACAGCCCGGGGAAAAAATCACTTCTACGACCTTTAACCCCACCAAAATTGGTCGACGATCTTGGACCCTCATACGACGAGAAAGTCTCTCCGAGACCGATGCGCTCGCCATGGAGGCCTTCTACTCACAGCTCACTCCCCAGGAGCTACAGCGACAGATGTCGCAACAATCTCAGCAACGCCAGATGCAGGGTGCAGGTCAGACCGGCGGCCACGGCTACCAGCAGATGAATCAAGGTCACGCCATGTCCATGATGAGCGGTGGCGGCAGAGGAGGCAACACGGGCGATTCTCTCGACGACATCATCCAAAGTAATCATCATGAACTTCAACGTCGTCGCAGTATAACCCAGTCATATATGCCCTCGAACCAGACCGGTCAGAATGGGGGCCCTAGCAGAAGAGTATCCATGATGGAGTTCGGCGCCGACGATAACCAGATGCTTAACTATCCTTTCCAGAACCCAGCGATGAACGCCGACTTCACCATGGCTAGCCCGATGGGTAACGGTATGGATAGTACCATGCCCAACAACGTGCCTGGGAACATATCTGTACCGGGTCCCATGGATGCATACTCCGCCCAGGACGCACTGCAGATGTCGCCAACGAATGCCTTCACCACATTTTCACCCGACATGATGCGCTCGATGATGCCGCCGAATTACTCTAGCATGTCGGTCTCTGCCATGCCCACAACATCCGGTATGAGCATGTATGCTCAGACCTCAATGGCCAACGCGTTCCCGAACCCCCTCAATACAAACACTGCTGATATGACTATGGACATGGGCACTGATGATACACCCGGCACTGCAACACACAGTGCTCTTGACACTCCACTAAACATTGATGATGGAGACAACGACCCTATGAATATGAACCAGCAATACCAGCAGTCGGGAGACAACTCGTCTGGAGCCAACGGCCAGCCTCTGAGTTTCTCAAACGGTCCTTCTCAGACAACCCGATCCTCATTATCGCGCGAGATGTCGAGCAACTCAGGCCAGACATCATCACAATCCCCTAACAACCGACCCTCTTCAATGGCGGCAAGCCAAGTAGCTGCCGCACCCCCCACAGCAGAGACTACTCCCGTCATGGGACCCGAGACTCCTCGCGCCGAGTCCAAAGAGAAGAACGTCTACTCCAAGAGCGGCTTCGACATGCTTCGGGCGCTATGGTACGTGGCGACACGAAAGAACCCAGAAATTCACCTGGGTGCCGTGGACATGTCCTGCGCATTCGTTGTTTGCGACGTCTCATTGAACGATTGTCCCATCATTTACGTCTCGGACAACTTCCAGAATTTGACGGGCTATAGCCGCCATGAGATCGTTGGTCAAAACTGTCGGTTTCTCCAGGCACCCGACGGCAAGGTGGAGGCCGGCTCCAAGCGCGAGTTTGTCGACGACGCATCGGTGTACAATCTAAAGAAGAAGATCGCCGAGGGCCGTGAGGTCCAGCAAAGCTTGATCAACTATCGCAAGGGGGGAAAGCCTTTTCTCAACCTCTTGACCATGATTCCCATCCCCTGGGACGACCCCAACGAAGTACGTTTCTTCGTCGGCTTCCAGATCGATCTTGTAGAGTGCCCGGATGCCATCGCTCAAGGCCAGGAGGCCGGCGGCGTCAAAGTCAATTACAAGCACAGCGATATTGGCCAGTACATCTGGACACCTCCGACTGTGAACACAGTCGAACCCGAGAATGGACAGACGCTTGGTGTCGACGATGTTTCCACGCTACTGCAGCAGTTCAACCCGAAGGGCGTAGTGTCTGATTGGCACAAGCAGTCTTGGGACAAGATGCTACTGGAGAATACCGATGACGTGGTACACGTCCTATCTCTCAAGGGGCTCTTCCTATACCTTTCTCCCTCCTGTAAGAAGGTGCTGGAGTACGACGCGACCGAGTTGGTTGGCAATTCTCTTTCAACCGTTTGCCATCCGTCAGACATTGTTCCCGTAACCCGAGAGCTAAAGGACGCCACCGCTGGCAACTCGGTCAACATTGTCTTCCGCATCAGACGGAAGCAAAGCGGGTACACGTGGTTCGAAAGCCATGGCTCACTTTTCTTTGAACATGGAAAGGGCAGAAAGTGCATCATTCTGGTAGGAAGAAAACGGCCCGTCTTCGCCTTGAGCCGGCGAGACTTGGAGGCACATGGGGGCATCGGCGATAGTGAATTATGGACAAAGATCTCGGCATCTGGCATGTTCCTCTTCGTCTCGTCCAACATCCGATCTCTGCTC
The DNA here is from genome assembly GCF_000149035.1 of Colletotrichum graminicola M1.001. Lineage (NCBI taxonomy): Eukaryota > Fungi > Ascomycota > Sordariomycetes > Glomerellales > Glomerellaceae > Colletotrichum > Colletotrichum graminicola. Next base: position 512,169 of record NW_007361023.1, on the reverse strand, counting down.
GATCTACAGCCAGACACCCTCATTGGTACCAGCATGCAGGAGCTGATGCGCAGAGAAAGCCGCGCCGAGTTTGGTCGCGCGATTGAAAAGGCAAGAAGGGGTAAGATTGTTACATGCAAGCACGAAGTCCACAACAGAAGAGGCCAAGTCCTTCAAGCGCAAACAATCCTGTATCCCGGAGACGCCGCAGATGGCCAGAAGCCGACATTTTTGCTGGCGCAGACCAAGCTTTTGAAGGCTTCGTCAAGGGCCATTGCACCGGCGGCTACGCCGCCTGGCAGCGTCAAATCCACTTCTCAGGTCGTACCAAATTCGCAGCCCACCCAAAATACCGATTTAACAAAGACCGGCCCCATGTCGGTACCAGGCGGTAAGACTATGCCGGGCTCGCAGGAGGCAGCTCTGGCCTCGGATGACAACATCTTTGACGAGCTTCGAACAACCAAATGCTCTAGCTGGCAGTTTGAACTGCGTCAGATGGAGAAGGTCAACAGGATCCTTGCCGAGGAACTGGGTGGTTTGCTATCAAACAAGAAGAAGAGAAAGAGAAGAAAGGGGGTTGGCAACGTTGTCCGCGACTGTGCCAACTGCCATACACGTAACACGCCCGAATGGCGCAGAGGGCCTAGTGGTCAAAGAGACCTGTGCAACAGTTGTGGCCTGCGATGGGCAAAGCAGGTGAGAAGCACTGAGCCCTCTGTAGTGGACGGACCGGAGGATTACGATATTAATCAGGAATAGGTTGGTCGGGTCTCGCCGCGTAACTCGTCCCGAGGGGGTGGAAACGCCGACGCCCAAAGCAAGAAATCGAACTCGCCTATACACTCGTCCCAGCTTCAAAACGAAGTCAAGGCTAGGAGCAGCACGCCTGCTCGGCCCAGCGAGGGATCATCTGGAAACACAACGCCCGCCACTACGGTTTCCATTTCCAAAAGCCACAACAATATGCCTCCTCCGAGCCAACCTCTCCTGGAAGGCGGCAGTAGCGGCGGCATGACATCGATACGGGAGTAACCAGAGGCCGACCTGTGGCTGCTCAAGCGTTTTACATTATTTCGAACTCGTCTCCCACTATTCTCATTTCGATCGCATTTAACCCTCAAGATACCACTACTTTTTTTTCTGTTTCTCTGCGTCTTCGTTGTTGTGGTTGGCTAATTGCCACTCCGTGGTGGCGACGTCACAGCAAGGGAGCGGAGTTGCCTGACGGATCTTTCTTCTTTTTAACCCTTATTCTTGACTGACTATCTGCACAAAAACAAATACGAGGCACTCTCGGATAGGTTGGAACTACGGAGCATTTTTCTAACGGTGGCTTGAGGTCACCTTCACGGCCAGAAATGACCAGCTTTTGACATCATGTCGACATGATTCTGGGAGAATCGGCATCTATGGAGCTTTCCTCACGGGAGGAGAAGGGAGAAAAGCGGTCTTATACTATTGCGGGACGGTTATAGCGTGAGGGGTCTAGGGATGGAGGCGCTGTCTGGGTCTAGAAATGGGAGCAAAGCGATCAAACACTTATGTGAGGCTGGCTGGAAGCGGTCGTTTTCATCGTCACCTGTATTTTATTTACTTTGTCGATGCATCCTCAGCCTGGGTCTTTGGCCACTCACCACAATATGACATGTAGTCGAATGAAACATCCCCCCCTCCCAATTTAAGATTCCGTCTGATTATCAGGGTGTGAGTGCGGGTTTGGTCACGGTAGTGCATTCATTACTGATGCGATTTGGTGAAGAGAGACAGCGTCTACATGGAACCCGTCGCGAGCAAGACGAGTATATATAGTTTGGGTGGGGCAATTTATGCGACAAGTGTGATTTATTTGTGTTTATTTTCCGTAGCAAAGTCTTCTGGCGGTCCTCTCAGCTGGTCATGATACCCATCCATCCTCATTCCGTCTTGCCTGCCACATGCATGATCCAAACGCCGTTGTATGTACAGCTGAGTTGTTTGTTTTCTGCGTCTGAGAGTAGCAGAGGCCGGAGATCAAAAGGCAAAACTAGAACGACGCAAAAAAGGAAAAGGAAGAAAAGAAAAGAAAAGAGGTGGGGGTATCTCAAATCACCGTCATCCGTGTCTCGTCGAGTAAACGGGGAAAGGAAAGCAAAGAAAAAGAAAAAGCCTCTCGTGGCTTTTCCTGTTTCGCCGCCTCGCTCCTCGTAGGAAACTTCTCATGAATCATTCTCACCATGAAGAACAAACCAGAGAGAAAGAAAAGGAAAGAAAAGTAGACATGAGACTTGGCAAATCGAGACCCGACTCCGTTGAAACAAACAACCGCCCTGAAATAAACAAAACCCACTGCTCAGCTCGAAATCGAACAAATGAGCAAATTCACCCCAGGGAGCACCTCTCGTAGATGCCAAAGGAGTAGAGTAGAGTAGAGGGTGAGATGATGATAACGATGATGATGATGGAAATTTGGCTACCTATGCCAAATCGAAGAACGCCAAAGTGAAAAAGGAATGATATGCGGGCAAATGGGTGCGAGGGCCTTGTCTCATGCCCAAGCAGGCGCTGGCTAGTGACCGTGTCTTCGACCGAAGCAGGCCAGAGCCTCTTGTTTCCGGGGTAAGCCATCTTTCAGGCCGTTTCCCCTCTCCTGCATAGGCTCTCCTTCGAGAAGCACAAGGACAAGCGGATAATAAATTCCGATGAACAGAGAGAAAAAACAAGAAACGCGAGTGCTACCTTCCGGCGAACACTGGGCGCGATGGTTATGTTGAGTAAAGTGTCAGCCTAAGACCGAGAGGGTGAGGTGACGGGGATGGCAGCATCCCTTGCCAAAGCCGCAGTATAGTCGTAGCCTCCCAAGATCTGCGAGGTGTAAGACTGTAGAGAGACTTTGTACTGAGACGAAGAGGCCATGTAATTTTGAGCGAGTTGCTGCACGTGCGTAGGGTAGTGGCCGGTCGCACCGTGAGCGAAGGACCCTCGAGGGCTGCAAATGGACGTTGATAGATTGGCAGGAGAAGCCTGCGCAGGCCGAGCAGCAGGCGTAGGTGTTTGTTGTTCGACGGCGGCAGCAGTCTGCCAAGGAATAGTGCCGGACACTGGAGTGTCAACCTCGAGGAGGTTGATAATCTTGGTCGCCTTCACCATCTTTGTCCTCTTGAGGTAAGAACTGCGCGATGCTGCTGCGGCAGACGAAGCAGGATAGCAGACTTGGTCCTTATTCAGGTCGATCAAGTCTTGGATGAAGCTGTCCAAGGGATGGAAGCTCAGGCGGCCGGTCCACTCCGGATTGTTGATGAAGGAAGGGTCTCTCCAGATAGAATGGGCGCTCTCGGCAAACGAGTAAACCTCGACAATCCAGCCTCTTTTCAGAGCCCTTATGACGAAGCCAGGGAATCCACCTGAGAACTCGGCCACATTGCCGTCTCCAGTGGCGAGAACCATGATGCCAGGGTTCTTGTCCAACAAGCTCTCCGCCATGCCGAGATGGACGAGCTCGTCGACTCCTTGCTCGCGCATTTGCATTCCCTGGAACTCGTCCTCAGAGTCAGAAGAGGCAGGGAACTTGCGCACTCGATCAAAAACCTTGGTCTCGAATCCAAGGCATCGTGCTTGAAGAAGATACTGTGGCTCGACACCCATCTTGTTTCTTGAGCCAGCAATGAAGCGCCGGCCGACGGGCCTACCACGCTCCAGCACACGCCGAAAAGCAGAAAGGCTGAAGAAGGCGGGCAGATAATCCTTCTTGTCCATGCCACGCCTTTTCTTTTCAGCGTTATAGAAGCTGACAGTGATGTTGGAGCCATCGTAGAATTCGTGGATACCATTGGCGTACTGCTCCGGGAAGTTATCTCGAAGCGACTGGTCGTGGGCACCAAATTGCCGAACAAGACGGGCGTTCAAAGGCTCGTCGGCGGCCAGGCGAGGTCTTTTGATGATTTGTTTCTTCAGCAAGCGTTCGCCAGCAAGATCCAGGCCATCCAACGATTCAGGAGAGGAGTCTTGTTGGGCGGGAGGAGTGGCAGGAGGCGTAGTGATGTCGGACAACGCGGCCCCGCCGTCGCGACGCAGGTCAACATGATGGAATTCACCGGTGGGTGATGGCGACTCCGAATAGCGAAGGGAATCATCCGAAGCGACAGAGAGGGGGGGCGATGGCGGGAAGCTGGTCGTGGCCTCGTCATAAGAGGTCCGAGGGCTGGTGCTTGTGGTCATGAATTCAGGCTTGGGAGTGTCAGGCTTGGCCGTCTTGGCCAACATCTGCGGCGGCACCTTGGATCTGTTTGAGGCCATAGTTTCCCTGATAACATGGTCCGGGATGAAGAAGAGAAGGCGCGGGCTCGGTGACTGGCTGCGAGTGAGACTATGAGGTTGAAGTGAGGAGAAGGGTGGCTGGTGCACTTGTTCGGTGGAAACGGGGACGGGAGTCGAGGTGCAAGAAGGCGTGTTAGAATGAAGAGAAGCAAAGATTCTTGAAAAATCTCCGAGGGTAGTGGATGTGGGCGCGGGTGAAACGTTAGGAAGCCGAGTTTTTGTCGATGCCTTGATGACGGGACTAGCAGGTCGATGCCTGTGGCGAGGCTTCCTCCGAGAGAAGAGAGAAGAGGCCATCTTGACAGGTTTGCGGGCGTCCTATGGCATAAGAGAAAGGTGAGAGACGTTGGATGAGCGGTGCCAGAGTGCAGTTCCAGGAAATATGAGACTGGGGAACGTTGAAACCCTCTTGAAAAGGGTTGAGTTGAGATGTGTGCCGTATTGCTGAAGGGGAGGCGGTGGGTTTGGAATATGCTGCGGGAGGCCAAGGTAGGGTGTGAGAAGAAGGTTAAATGGTCCAAAGTAAGGGGAGGATCCTTGGTTGTTCTAAACCAGTGCCAAAAGAGGTAGAGAAAGACCGGGAAAGAAAGAGACGGGGATATAGGTTGTCGTAACCCAAAAGCAGCAGACTGCGGTTGACCCGGGGTGGTACCAAAAAGAGGCGGCGAAAGTTGTGGCGGAACGCGAGCCCGGAACGGCAGTAAACCAGAAAAGGAAGGGGGGTCGCAGAGAAAAAGATAGAGAGAAGGGGGGGAGAGGAGGGGAGGGGAGAGAAAGGAAAACCCGTGAAGATGGAGGCTGGTTCGCTACAGCCGGGGGGGGTGGTTTGATGATGAGGGTGAGTTGTTGTAGTTTGCAGTGGGAGGCAAAAGAAAAGGTGGTGCGGAGGAAGAGGAGGCGAGAGATGTGGTGGGTTGGGTAGATGAAGGTTGAAGTCGGCAAGTCGAGAACGTCAGCAAATCAATTAGCCGCGCTGAGGCTCACTTAGCGTGTCGAGACTGCATGAGAAGGTAGGTGCCAAGGTAGGTAGGTAGGGGTAGGCAAGTCAGTAGTGTGAATAGGTAGATGGTAGACTCGTAGATTGCCCCCCTCCTCAACCCGGTCTCAGAAGTACAGGAATATACAGGTACAATATGGGGCGGGGCGGGGCGCGGCGCAAGCGTAGCACGGGCCAAGAACGTCCTCGGCGGCCAACTCGTTCTTTGCTCTTTGGGCTTGGGCTGCTACCAAGCACCACTAGTGTGTTATACATCTTAAGTACCTAGCTAGGTACCTAACGTTATTGGGCTCGGAAGGAGCAAGTCAAGAGTCATCACTCAACTCAACGTAGGTACCCAGGGGGGGACTCTAGTCATCATTCTGCCGCGCTACACTAGAAATCCCCTGTTTACTTACGTAAGAGGTCGGTGCTCATCTAGCCCGTTCATCCTGTGTAATAGCAAGAACCTCCAACATGTGTTTCTCTCTGCTTTCACTTGGACATCTCCGACCGAGTCGCCTGTCGTCTTGAAATCGAGCCACCGCCACCTTTTTGGAAAACTCAATCGCCGCTTTCTTATCCTACCGAGACAAAGAAGCTCGTTGCCACCTCCCCGCGGCCAAAAAAAAAAAAAAAAACCACAACGAACAAAGGCTTTTTTTTTAAAGAAAGGACCAATGCTGATTTGACTGCCCGTCCAATTTCCGAGTGTATTATTGATGTATAGTGAATCATGAAATCCTTGGAACATGCAAGGTAGAGTTAGTCGTTGGCCCAGTGAGCAGCCCTTTGTTCCCGTAAACTCCCAAAGCCAGCGATGAAATGAGAACGAAAAAAAAAAAAAAAACCGAAAAAAAAGGTATCACAACATCTCCAATCCGCTAGAACCCCCCTCCCTGTGCAGAACGATGATTGGCGCTGTGATGGAGCATCGGTTCATACATAGGCCGTGTCGGTCGGTCATGCAACACGAGGCTTGGACGACCGCAGGCTCGAGTGGGCGTGGTAAATATTGTCGAGGTAGTTGGCCTTCCTTGCCTCTTCGGCCCGCTCAGCTTCCTCGGCACGTGCCCTCCTGGACTTGACTCGGGTACGGCGCTGCTCGGCCATGAGACGCTCGTGGTCGTCCACGTCGCCGTCGTCAGCGAGCATGTCGTTGGTCTCGTGGGCGTGGCTCTTCCAGTACAGAGCCCACGAGTCGCTGGCCCATTCGCGCAGCTCGTCGTGGGTCTTGCCCTTGGTCATGTCGTCAATGGCCATCTTGGTTTTCAGTTCCTTCTGCTTGGCGACGGAGAAGGACTTGGCGCGGGCCGTCCGGTCCGATAGCCACGTCGGGTTGCTCTTGGCGAGGTACGCGAGGCTGTGGCCCGAGTGAGCATTGTCCGGGGCGAGGCCGTGTTGGGGGCGGGCGACGGGCGGTGTGGTGAAGAAAATGATTCTGCCGCTCTCGTCCGTGTTGTACCGACTGCGCACCGCCTCGGGGATCTGGTCGTTGACGGCGTCGGGCAGCGTAAAAACCTCGGGCGGCCGTGGCGCGTTGTAGCCGTTGTTCTGCTGCATGGCGTTGGGCGTCGCGGCCATGGAGGTACGCGCTGCGGGCGACGGGTGAGGCTGCATCGGATGGTGGTTGTAGGTCGGGCCCAAAGGGTTTGCTGGCATCATTTGTGGATGCATCTGGTGGTGTGGCTGCTGTTGCTGTTGCTGCTGCTGCTGGGGCTGGTGGTGGACAGGTTGGTGGTGGTGTTGGTGCTGCGGGACGGGCGCTTGGGCCTGATGGTGGTGGTGGTGCTGCTGCTGATACTGGTGCGCGTGCTGCTGGTACTGCTGAAACTGGGGCGCCGGAGCCGCCGTAGGAGGCTGCTGGTGCTGGTGCTGGTGCTGGTGCTGCGGGTGGGGGTGGTGCTGTGGATGCGGGTGCGGGTGCTGCTGGTGCTGCTGAAAGGGGCTTGGAGCGAACCCCTGCTGCTGCTGCTGCTGCTGCTGGAATATGGGACGGATGGGCTGCTGCGGAGAGTGAGACGCCTGGTGAGGGAGTTGGGGGAGAGGCACCGGCGTTTGATGGGCCACTGCTACTGGTGAAGCCGACGCATGCTGAGGCGTGTACTGCTGCTGTGCGTACATGGCTGGCGATGGCGACGGGCCCCCTCCTCCCATCCCGTGCCCGTAAGGCGTAGGAGGGTTCCCCATCGACATTTCGCTGGGCGTCTGCCGCATCGCTTGAAGGACCGAAGGGCGCCGTGCCGCGTCTTGCGCCAGAGGCGGCGGCGGCGGCGGCGGCGGCGGCGACGGCGTTGCTTCAGGAGGCGGCGATTCCTGTACCGGCAAACGTGTCTTGTCAGTTACGTGAAAACGACGCCAGGCAAAGAGAGCAGGGCATTGCGAGAGCCTGGAAGCAAGCAAACAAACAAACAAACAAACAAACAAAAGGGATAAAACAAACGAGGAATCCCTTTCAGCCCCAGATAGGTAAACCAAATGAGCGTGAACCAGGGGAAAGGGTGAAGCGAGGGTGAGAATGACAGAAGCAGGAAAAATCGGTCGAGGCTTGGCCCGTAGTGGGACGGGTTGCAGTGCAGGGTGCTGTTATTCCCTGCCCTGCCGCTCCCTTTATCTACCTGTACTGGATAACGGAAGAGATTGAGGGTGGTGTGTGTGTGTGTGTGAGAGAGAGAGAGTGTGTGTGTGTGTGTAAGAGAGAGAGTATGTGTGTGAGTGAGTGAGTGAGTGAGTGAGTGAGTGAGTGTATGCAAAGGGATGAGAGAAGAGTGAGAGGGCCACTGGGCAGGCCTGTCAACTTTCCCCCCCACACACTGTCTGTCAAAGTTGTGTGTAGAGAGCAGGATCGGGCAAACCAAAACAGCATCACGACTTACGTTTGCTTCTCGAGGCCGTCGATGCACGGCACCGATGATAGGCGGTGCGTTTGCGGCACCCCATGTCGGCTTGGGCAGCTCGTCCGTTTCCTTGGCGTCCGCCTGCAGCAGGTGTTTGATCGGGCTGGGCACCTTCTTGAGCCGCCGCGGCTGGTCAAACAGATCCATCTGGTAGTCTCTCTCGCGCACCTCGTCCGGCACGCAGCTGGTCCACGTCTTGATCTTGTTGAACCGGCACGTCGCCTCGTTGTACCGAGACTCGCACACGTACACCTCCTTGTCCGCCGGCAGCCCGCGCGGCCGGCCCTTGTTAAAGCGCGTCACAAACATGACGAAGCAACGATCGAGCACCTCCTCGATCTGGTGGTCGCGGTATTGACCCGTCTTGGCCACCTCGTTCTCGAAGAAGTGCTTCTCGTACCTGTGCACCGTCTGCTCCGGTCGATAATACCAGCAAGCGTTGATCCACCGCTGCCCCGCGCGGTCCTGCCAGGTGCGGAAGATCTGCGCGACGATGGGCTTGGCCATGTCGTTGACGTTGCGGATATGCACCCAGTCGCCTACGGGAAACCTTGTCAGCCAACGCTCACTTGTTGCTTGCCATCTTGGCCGTCTGTGCTGTGGCCACGCGCGGGCGGATCAAAGAAAGGAACTCAAAAAACTTACCCACTCGCCATATCTGGCCGTTGTGCTGAATCTCTGACAAGGGCAGCTTTCCGTCCTCGTCACGGAATTCGTCGTCCGGTCTTGTCTTCTCTTGTCTAGCAAGCTCACGCGCCTGCTTTTGCAACTCGACGGCGGCTTCGTAGATGTCGCTGCCCTCCTCATTGTATTCCTTGGCGTTGTTGAACATGAGGTCGACGTCCTTGAGCACGTCATCCACAGTCGCATACTTCTTCCTCTTGGCCTTTCTCTTGATGTTGTCCAGCGCAATCGGGTTGAGAATGACCTGGTAGTAGTCCGGGTTCGCAGCCTTGTCGGGCAACTTCTCAAAGGGACCAATGAGCAAATCGCCGTCGTCCGACTGAACCTTGCGCAGACCCTTGATGACATTGTGAATACGAGCCTCCAGAGGGGTCAAGACCTTTGGGGGGCGGCCGCGCTTCTTATGCTCGTCCTCCTCTCTGGCTTCTTCGAGCTGCCGCTTGGTGAGTGAAGTCTGGCCGCGCCTCCTACTCCGACGTCGCTTTCCGTCCTCGTCGGAATCGTCGTCGTCGTCGTCTTGTTCCTCCTCCTCTTCCTCCTCTTCCTCTTCGTCTTCTTCGGATTCGGCCTCCGGAGAAGAATCTTCGGCAGGTGGAAGCTCGCCAAGGTCTGGCAGCTCAGCCTCCTCCGGTTTAACGGTACCCTTCGCGACAAGTGTCTGAAGCTCCTGCTTGAGCAGATCTCGGATTACGGTGGCGCTCTTGAAGATGGCCGAAGAGGAGCGGTTGTATACTTGAGCGTTGTGGCAAATCTGGGCGACATCGTGAACGAACTCGGAGAAGGCTGTGTACTGTTTTTTCTGGATTTTGTGCTGCAGGAGATGATTAGCCGGCCGAGCCTGGTCTCGTCACACCTCGGACGGGTATTACGTACGCGGATCGTGCTAAATGCGATGGGGTTCTCGATGATCTCGAAATAATCGGGCAACTGGCGCTTGTTCGGAATGCGCTGGAAACTAGCCGCCAACCATTCTCCACTGCAACGACTACTATCAGCAAGGCGACGCGCAAAACACTGCGGCTGGTCAAGACATACTCTTCGTCCTTGCAGTTGCTGAGGGTTGTGTTGAGAGTCTGGATGACATCCAGGAGGTCGCCAGGCTCGGATTCCACGGGTGACACGGCGCCGTCATCGGGGTCTCCATCGGCGTCGGCGTCGGCGTCGGCATCGGCATCGGCATCAGCGTCTGCGTCTCCGTCTGCATCGGCGTCTGCATCGACATCTGCTTCACCGTCGACATCCGCATCTGCGTCGTGGGCGGCGGCGTCAACATCCATTTTGTCAGGAGCGGCATCCATTTTCGCAGTGACGGTCGATTCAGTTCGGTTCGCATCGGTAGGGTTGGCATCCGGGGCGTCAGTCATGTCGACATCGTTGGTGACTTTGGCCTCGATAGACTCGCGCACTTCGGGCGCGTCGCTGCGCGTCGCCATGGCTTCCTCCACCACTGGGAACTACAACACAGGTGGCGGATGGGCTCAGTCTCGGGCTCGAGCTTTCGAGGGACAATTGGGGGCGCAGGGGGTCTTTAGAGGCACTGGATCCTTTGTCACTACAAGCCCGGGTGGAAGACGAAGGCGAGAGCTTGTATCGCAAAGGACAAATTTTCGAGTCCAAGGTCCTTTTGGAGCTGAGGAATTGCAGGTTTGCGAAGACAGTGCGAGACGGGAGGTGGCCGGGGTGCGACAGGTACAAGTGGTGCTGTGCTGTGCTTCGAGGGACGTTAGTTAGCAAGCAAGGAGCCCAGGGCTGTTGGTGCTCCTGTTCGGGCCCACCTCGGCTAACTATCCACCACGGGGGCGGCCGATTGGCCGAGAGAAGATGTCTGTGCCGAGGTGAGGTGAGCCTTGATTGGCCGCGCGCTTCATTGTACTGTATCCGTACCAAGGTACGGATAAAGCTAGGTACCTAGTTGGGTAGGTAGGTACCCATGTTGCTTTTGATTGAATTCCTCCTTTTGTCGTCTTCTGTTTGGTCTTACTTTCAATTACCTAGAATATCATATAAAGATTTCATTGGATTGCATCTTCTTTCCATGTTCAAGTCCTTCCTCCCCGACCATGACTACACGTCTCGTACGACATCTTTCCGGGGTAAGTGAGTTGCCGGTTGATGGCATCCCCACTACCTTGTTGAGTGTACTGTACTTTGCAGACAAGGCTTCACTGTTCAGGACTTCGACACGATGTATTTCAACCTCAGCGCATGTCCATTCGCCGCCCCTACACTCCGTACCCAGACCTCCAAGGCCTCGAGCACCGGATTACCTAAGCAACGAGATCGATATGGAACAAAAGAGAATGGCATTTTCAGGACGTAGCAGCTCGAACAAGTAGCGTCTACGGATACTTAATTATTGGGCTACTTCCCCACCTCATAACAACGAATGGGGATGCTGCAACCGCAATCAATCCTAGCACAGATCCGGCGTCATTCCTTGATCGTCACGTTGGACGAACCATTGCCCTACCGGGGAGAAAGCATAATCTGACCCAGCCTGCAGGCCCATACCTACCTACAGTACACTACCATCCCACCGCTCCACCCCTCAGATAACACACTGCTTCCCTACCTCCTCTCTCAAGTTACTTGTTACATCACACACGCAGCCACATCCGAGCCACTGTCAGGACCTCACTTCATAAGCGGGGAAGCTTGCTTCTTGTGCGTCTCAATTTTCGGCCATACTCTCGTCGCTGCGCATCAGCCATTGCACATCTCGTACAAGAGTCGATTGCTTTGTCTCGAAGCCCTGGTGTCACTATCAACCCTCGAGGCGAGCTGCTTCTCTCTTTCAATTACGGATATATCGTCCTACCTACGGCTCTCAAAGAGACCCCGGTGCTCCCTTGCGATAAGATAACCAAACCCCCGCGGCACTACCCCGCCGTTCCAGCCACGGCCACTCGGTGCCCCCCCCCCCCGGGCTGCCCTTCCGGATCCGTGCCCGGCTGAGCTCATCTTGACCGTTCACGCTCTTGTGTCTTCAAGATAAAGGCTCTTTCTCGAAGATACTTGTTATTCAATCATTTTGCTCCCCAGCCTTGAACCTCTCATTTTGCACGTTCCAGCTCTCATCTCGACCTTTCCAATACACTACACACCAACACCATGCGGGCAAGATTCAAGGGTCCGGGAGGAACCGGCGTCGTTTCCCTCGACGATACTGCCACCGTTGGCGACCTTTTCAACGAGATCAAGGAAAAGACGGGGATCGCCGACTTTAGCCTCAAGTACGGCTGGCCACTTCAAACTCTGACACTCGAACACAAGGACGCCAACGCCAAAGATCTGGGTCTCAACGGACAGTCTTTCAGCATTGAGCCGGCGCACTCCCGGGCCTTCACTCCTCCACCTTCTGCCCCCCCGGCCGTCGCGCGAGCCCCGGAAGCCGCCGGTCCGACAGCCAACAAGGCTCGCCTCGACTCAGACGCCGATGCGACCCCATCAGAGATCAGCATCCCCTGGCCGGAGCGCGAGTCGACTTTGCGCAAGTCTCCCTGCATTTCACTCTTTGGGTCTTCATCTAACAAGCATTAGTTCTTCGCGTCATGCCTGACGACAACAGCTGCCTCTTCACTGCCTTTGGCGGTGCCATACCCGGCAAGCAGCTCGAAGCCAAGGAGCTCCGCAAGATGGTCGCAGACTACATCCGCCAGCACCCGGACGACTACCCCGAGGCAGTCCTCGAAATGCCAGTGGACAAGTACATCCGCACAATCCAAGATCCCGAGCGCTGGGGTGGCGCCATCGAGTTGGGCATTTTCTCGGACCTCTTCGACCTCGAGATCGTCGCCTTTGACGTCAAGTCTCAGAACCCGCTCCGCTTCGGCGAGAACAAGGACTCGCGCTGTATCCTCGTCTACTCTGGCATCCACTACGACCGAATCGCCTGCAGCCCTTCGGAGCCGCCCTACACCCATTCTGATCTGCCCCCCGAACTCGACCGCACCAACTGGAGTACCTCGGACGACGACGTCCTCGACAAGACGCGAGCTCTCATCCGCAAGCTGCACAAAATGCACTACTTCACCGACACCAGTGACTTCCTGCTGCGCTGCACCGTCCCCGGCTGCGATTGGCTCGGCAACGGCCAGAAGGAGGCCAACAAGCATGCCAAAGCGAGCGGTCACTCTGGTTTTAGTGAGATCAAGGACGAGCCTTCTGGTGGTGCTGGTGCTGCAGCTGGCGCAGCGACCGGCTTCGGTGACAACGCTCTTCGCAAGTGTAACGCTCCCGGTTGTGAGTGGCTGGGCACTGGTCTCGCTGAGGCAAGCATTCACACGGGCGAGACGGGGCACACTTCGATGACTGAGATTCCAGACTTTTGATGTGACTTCTTGGGAAAGTCATGGTGCATGGCGGGCTTCAGCTGAGGTCAGGGGCCGTTTTGGTGGGGGACTTGGGTCGCCTGGTTATGCAAGCAACGACGGACGAAAGCAAATGATGGTTCATGGCTCAAAGTAACCTCTCGTGGGCATTGCTCGTAAGCAGACACTGGATACACAGGATGGAGTCTCGACACTACGCTGATCGATTCACCACCCTCCCATCTCTCTCTCTGTGTTTGTGTGTGTGTGTGTGTGTGTGTGTGTGTGTGTGTGTCACAGAGAAGACGCACGCGAACTCAGGGATCTATTAAGCATTTTCTGTCTACGAGCTCTTGTACGTCATGCCGCCACCGAAGCTGTGCTCGCTATTCTCACCGCCCTTCTCGACCTTGCCCTCGGTGACGCCCGTCGCGAACGCGCAGCTGCCCATGTCGCGCTTCTCAACCTTGCCGAGTCCGGGCGAGATGTCAAAGTCGAAAATGTCCATCGGCAGGCCAATGGTCGTGCACGCGTTGGGGATGTCGACGATGCCGGCGACGTGGCCTTGGATCGGGGCGCACGACATGAGTAGATAGACCTGGTAGTCGCTGTAGCCGAAGCGGCGGAGGTACTCAATGACGCCTGTTCGCGTCGTTGAGCATGCCGACATACGAGGTTAGGAACGAGAAGTAGTAGATGGAACTTACGGAGACTGGTCTGCCTGTAGGCCACGGTGACGTCCATGTAATGCTGCTTCCCGTGCTGGTCGACCGAGAAGCCCTCAAAGTAGATGTGCCGCCCGGGGCCGAACTGCGGCTCGACGGGGCCGGGGATGTAGATGGGCGACTTGAGGCCCAGGTCGGCGACGCCGTTCTTGACGACCTTGAAGTTGATGGTGATGACGCCCGCCATCTCGATGGCACCGCAGAAGGAGATCTCTCCGTCGCCCTCTTGTTTCGGGACATGGTCGTTCAGCACAGCGATCAGGTACGAATGACGGCGGGGATGGGGATGATCTTACGGGAGAAGTGCAGGTCGCCAACGCTAAACTTGGCGCCAGGGACGTGGACGGGGAGGTAGACCTTGCTGCCCCTGCTCAGGTTCTTGATGCTGCGCGCAACAGCGTCAGCCTCGCTTCTGCCTCGAGCGGATAAACATAGGAAAGGGAAGGGCAAAGGTATCATGCCGTCCTTGCCTATACTCACTCGCAGTTCCCGCCGTGCTCCGGCCGTCCGGGGATCGTCCGGGCCCCTTCCTTGCCGACCTTCTCCTTGACAGCGTCGTCGGCGCCGCCGGCGTGGACGTTGATGGGCTCGGGCGGCTTCGCGACGTCGCGTTCGAGCTTGTTGGCGGCAATGAGCTCCCCCTCGCGCGTGTTCCACGTGTCGAGCACCTCGGCTGAGGGCGCGCAGCCCAGGATGCCCGGGTGAATTAGCCCGGCGAACTTGACGTGCGGGATGTGGCGCGAGGTGCAATAGATGCCCTCGAAGTCCCAGATAGCTTTGGCGCTGCGCGTGCCGGGCCGGGCGTGGGCAGCGGGTTAGCCAAGCTGCCTTTTTCTTTTTTGCTTTTCTTGTGTAATGGCCTTCCCCTCCCGCTATCCACCTTCCCGGCTAGGGACGCTGAATCGGAAGTGAGGAGGGAAGAAGGGAGACGGGAGAGGGCGACAAGGAGAAGACGTACGCGGTGGGATAAATCTCGTCCAAGAATCCGCCGCCATTGTTCTTGTCAAACACGCCCGTGAACCCCCACGGCTGGTCCTCAAACGGCTGGACATCCATGACCTCGACGAGCAGCAGGTCCCCCGGCTGGGCGTCCTCGACCTCGAAGGGCCCGCTGAGGTAGTGGATCTTGGTGAGGTCGACATTGAGCATGTCGTCCGCCGAGTCGTTGTTGCCAATCTGGCCGCCAGTCCTGTTACGGGAAACGGGAGTGGTGAGCATGGTCACCACGTGTGAGGGTAGACGAAGGAGGGGGCCGGGGAATACCAGTCTACGCATTCAATCTTGACCGTCTCGCCATTCTTGATGGTGCCGGCAAAGGGAACTGGAGAGAGAGAGAGATTCAGTCGGTCTATTTTGACACAGTGTGCTTGAGAACGCATTGTCCTTACTGTCCGGATGCCATCTGTTCTGCGTTCTCCGTGAGCACTTTCATCCGCGCGCTCGATGTTGTAGCTTATGCAACTTACATGCAGGCCGGGCTGTTCCGAAGCCGGCTTGTCAAAGCTGACCTTGTTAACGACACGGATACCAGTCTTGCCCATTGTGGAAAGAGTATGCGGAAGCAATTTGGGTTGAGGTGTATTTTGTTTTCCAAAAACCGAGGTTGAACGACTTCTCTTTTGTCCATGGGAATGCTACTCCCGCCCAAGCAGCCCGCCCTTCCTAGATATATACGCGCGCCCAACCCGGGTCTCCTTCTCCAAAGCTACCCCGCCCTGGCCTCCTCGGGACTGGCTTTTCCCCAGCAAATGAGACGCCTCGAATTCCAAGATTGGCTATCAACTGGGCTAAGAGAGGGTGGCTTCTGGTAAAGTTGTGCCGGTAGCAGCGTGCGGAGCTCATGACGGAGCTTGATAAGAGGAAGTGAGAGAGAGTGAGTGAGTGAGCTGCCCCTCCCCCCCGATACCCTAAGAGGCTTGCATTTGGCAACCCCCGCATTGGCTCCGCCGCCGTGCCGACTGCAACCCAATCGATAAGACGACATGGTGATCTCATGCCGTATGTACCTCCTACCACAAATCGTAATTGGAGACCGCAGGTCCGGGTTTTGGTTATGTTATCTCGGCGTCTGCGTTTTGAATGTGGGTGGGCACGCAGTCAAAAGCTAAAGAAAATGAGCCGGCGTCACTCAAGGTCGTTTCCCAACTTGAAAACCCGCCTCCCCTCGTCTGGGCCATTCCTTATCTAGCAGTTGCAGTTCGAATATGGGTATCGCGGAAACGGCAGCCACCAGCAGACGTCACGAGGGCGAAGGCGACAAAGGAGATAGATATAAGCAATGGAGAGATGGCTCAACGTCACACAATTCCGGAATGTGTCACTCTTTTTGCTTCGCCTGCAGGGCTGTGTTTGCTGTTTTTAATCTAGCAGTAGCATGCATACCATGTTTTTCCAGCATCGGCACTGCTTGACTGCTGCCTTTGTCGTTGCCGTTGTACATCATTGCTGGTTGCAAGCCCAAGTAGGTACCTGGAATAGCCAATAGCACACCTCATGTTTGCCACGCACAGCCTTTTACTGGTGTTTTTGGGCGTCTCCCGTTGCATTCGATGGGCGAGACTTGAGATGAATGGCATCAAGGTCGCTGAGCGACAGGTTGAGGAACTCGTGCTTGTTGGACCACTCCTGTTGGCTCTCGGCAAAAGCGGCTTTCTCGGCGGGAGGCGGGGGAGGATCCGTGATCTTGGTGATCAGGTAGGCCGTGGACGCCTCGGCAATGCCATAAATCAAGACTCCAACGAGAGGGATCTTGATCAGGGTGTAAAAGCCGATGGCGAAACCGAACAGGAGCCCCTCACGATTGCGGAACCAGTTCTTCTTCTGTTCCTTGGTGAAGTGTACGCGGGCGAAATAGGGCTCCAGAAGCTCTCTCATCAGACTCCTCGAGGCGAAGTAGCTCTGCAGGAAGATGACGATGTAGCGTTTGGGCAAGAGAATGCCCATGCCAAAGATGAGCGAGGCGGGTCCGAGACCGACCGCATTATTGAATGTATAGAAACTGGCTGCAGGCAGCACGAACCGGCCGACGACGGGGAGGTAGGACAGAGCGAAAACGGCGAGGGAGATGGCGCCTTTTCGAGCGAATCGGTACAAGAACATGCTAATGGCCTCGGCAGTGCTCGTGGAGTGGGTGCTGCCGTCGCTAACCTTGTACATTCTCAGGTTGGGATAGTACATGTCTCGTAGCTTATCGGGGTCCTCGTTCTTGTGCTTCTGAACATACGTCTTGTCGACCCAGTTCAACGAGTCCATGAACCTGTTTTGTGATCAGCACGAAGTCGAGTGCATGCACGGAACTCGGTGTACTCACATGTTGTCCAGGGTTGGCGTGACGTAGCGCATCAGGGCCATTAGGAAGAATGGCACTTGCAAGACATACTCCTCAATGAAGTTAAGCCCCCCAACGATTTGATCGTCCCAGGTAACATGATCCAAGCTCAGAAACAGCGAAAGAATCCAGAGAAACACCCTGACGCCAACGATCTGGAAAACGATGTTAGGGCGGTGTGCGGCAGGCAGCGCATCGGTTGCTCGTTATTTGTGCTTGGGGTCGAGGATCGGGCTTACGGGAATTGAGATGACGAGGCGAATGGCGAGACCACTCAGCACGGCGATGCCGGCCTGGCGGTAGTGGTCCGAGGTGAACAAGGCCGGGTTCTGGAGAGCTCGGTGGGCTTTGACGGGAGTCAGTACTTTGTGTTTTTCACTCTTCAGAAATCCGAGTGTGCGGCTCGGTTGGACTGACCGCCGACCAGCGTCAGCTGGATGCCGCGTAAGATCTGGTTCAAGTCGAAGTGGGACAGGTCAAACTCCTGCTTCAGCTTCTTCTTGTCGAAGGGGAGCTTGTCAAGTTGCTTGTCGAGTTGCTTGTCGAGCTTCTCGCGCGGTTCGCGCTGATCCGCCGTCGCCATGGTTATTTGATCCGGGATTGTGTCTGACAATGACGCGTGGAAAACGGGAGAGTTTGTTTGTAAGGGGGAGAGAAGGAGGAGAGGATTGAAGTGGTCAAAGTATGGAGGGGCACGCGAGCTCTCTCTCTCTCTCTGTCCACGTCAGAACAGGGCTGGGCTGAGCCTACTGCTGAAGCTTGAGCTGGCTGGCTGGCTGACTGATCGTAGCGGGTAGAGACGATGACGACACCCTTCCGGGAACGGCGGCCAGAAGCAGGGGAGGTACGTACTGCGGACTTGACAGCTGGTTCAGAGTCATGCCAACTGTCAGGTTTTATCTTATCGCAAGTGGACCGGGGGGCGGGGGGGTCTGGGAACACCGGAAATGCATTGGCCACTGTCATTGGTGAGCTGCACTGGCATTGGACATTGGACTGGACGAACGGCAGCTACAGGCAGAGTGCATCAGTTAAAGGACATAAGGGTTAGCCGTCTGTGGGGTAGGTGAGCTACCTACGGTAAAGCAGGTCGACGATACCGTGCCGGATGTCTGCCGGTGGCAGGAGTACGGCAGTGATACCATGTACTCCGTATCCGTGCATGCATACCTAGGTAGGTTCCGTATATGTGAGTGGATAAGGATAAGGGTCGTCTGGGCATATGGCGCCGGTTCATGCTTGGGGTGGTGCAATACTCATGCGTCGAAGCTTGCATCCCAGGACAGGACGGGTTCACGTTCACTGGTCGAAAGAGCTGCAATCCCTGCATGCATTGCTGAGAGCTCATGGTAGCTTTGGAGCTCGGAGCACATTCCTGAAGCTGCGCCGTTGTCGTTGTCATAGTCGTCTTCCAATGTTTTGTCCTCTGCATCAGGTCGCATAATCAGGAGCCCATCGCCTCCCATCAAGTTGTCATGGGGAATCCGGACCGGAGCTCTCGAATCTTTCCCGCCTCGGAAACTAGTTTCTGCCGGAGAATGCGGTGAGGAACCAAATGACGAGGCAACACGGGTTTTGCACAAGGGCGAAGTGAAATCACGGGAACGATACCGAGCAAGTCCCACTGAGATGCTGCAAGTGGAATCGTGACAATGTCTGTTTGTGTCGGCCGCCCTTGTTTGCCCCATGGCCATCACCATATGGACAGAAACCTCGTCGCTGCTCTCAAGAGCAGGTCAAGGGTTTCAAAGTGTGTGCCCATGCAATCCAGCTGGGACGCATCGGCTGCGCCCGCCGTTGCAGCGCTAATGGCACCGCAGCGCGAACGCCGTGCAATCTCCAATACACCTCTAATCGGGGCCGAGCACATGACCGGGGCGCGCTTCGAGGGACCCTAGAAGCAAGCCAGCAAGCAGCAGCATGTGAAAGCCGCAGGGTCCGGACCATAGCACCGTATGTCTCGAGTTCCCGCCATGCTGGAATGGAGAGTCTCTACGATAATGACTAAGGGGCACTAGCTGCATGGCGGCCAGGCCGAAACGGATTCCATCCGACTCTGTGCCGTGTGAGTGACCGAGTGAGCCGGTGGGTGACCTGTCGCCGTTGGGCAATTTGGTGGGCATATAGACACAAGAAACGGAGTACACACTAATAATACTTGGACACAGACAAGACGGCATGACTGCGAAGTAGGTCTAGGTATGTACAGGTAGGTAGGGCAAGCATCGCAAGGGAGAGAGAGAGAGAGGCGATGGGGGAAGGGAGGGAGGGAATGAGGGGCAACGGGGTCTATCGCCATCAAGCGGCGACGCGCGAATGGGGGGGGGGGGGACTGGAACCCCAAACCGGTCGTGTCAGAAAAACCCCCGGCGGCGCGTGTTTCTTTTGTTTCCTCGAACGAGTCCTCCAAGAAGCCGTGACATGTTCGACCCCTGGTCGAACCATGAGGAAATCCGACTAACCCCCGGAACCACACGTACTTGTACCTAGTAGCAGGTAATTAAACTATTATTAACCTTGCTTACATTTTCTTTCCATTTCTTTCCCCAAACACTCAACAGCAAAGTCTCTTGCACACAACGTAGATCCTTTTACCCCCTGCTCTTCTTCACCATCATCATCGTCTTCTTCTTTTCGCCTCTTTAGCAGCAGTACCTAATTACTCGACCTCTTCTTCTCGTCGTTTGTCTGTCTGTGTGCGTGTGTTCGTGTGTGTTACACCAACTGTCTTCTAGTCTCTCTTCTTCATTCATCCAAAGGGTACTGAGACCGAACTACTACGAGATACAAGACATTTTTCTTGTCGATATTCCCTCGGTTCAAAAGGGGCGCCACCGGCTCGCCTCTCGACTACGCCGCCCTCCCCCCCCCCGACCACGTCCACGTCCA
Source organism: Colletotrichum graminicola M1.001 (assembly GCF_000149035.1). NCBI lineage: Eukaryota > Fungi > Ascomycota > Sordariomycetes > Glomerellales > Glomerellaceae > Colletotrichum > Colletotrichum graminicola. Next base: position 492,085 of record NW_007361023.1, on the reverse strand, counting down.
CGCCCATCATCCATCCGCGCTGCTGGGACCCATCTGTCCGTCGGATTCCTCCCGTCCACAATCCCACTCACCATCCCTGGCAGGCTGCACAACTTTGTCTCTACTTCCTCCCATCTGCATTCGCATTGCTCCTCGAACCAAAGGCCGGCGCGTCGACGACCGCAGCGGAATTTGACAGCGCCACTTCTCACACATACACACGTCGACACCCTCTTCTCCTTCTCGAACCTGCCATGTACTCCATCTCAGCCTCGACATGCCCAAAATTCGACTCGTAATCCTCCATCACAACCCGACAGTTCTCGCCCTTACCTGACGACACCATCCCTCTTACCTCCCTCTCGAGGCTCCCGAGGGTCGAAATCATGGAGCCTCTCCGCCCTGCCCAGCCTGCTCCTCGCCGCGTCGCGACTGCACCGGTACCGACACAGGTGTCCCGCCCCTCCTCCTCGGCCGGCGGTCTCATCGAAACACTATACAATCACCCCAATGTCAAAATCGTGGCCTTTACTGCCGCCTCCAGAGGACGACCACGGAGCCCAGGACGCGGACCCGCCGACGAGCCTGGCTCCTTGTCCGCCTACTCGCAGCTAGAGAGAACAATTGCAATTGGTGAGTCGAGCCAGTCCCTCTTCTGCAAGAACGCTATTGACCAATGTACGCGTACCTACCTAGGCCCCTTCCGCATCTACCGTACGGGTTCCGTCGCCTTTCTGAACTGTGGTCCAGCCCTCCAGCCAATGTTGCCCAAGAGTCAATGCTGGGCACTGGCGGAAGACTCGAGCAAATTTGTGCTGCAGATTCGTCGCCCCAACTATTGGAGGATAGAGATCCCCGTCACCACCGCCGATGAACAGGACCTTGCTGTCGCCTTGAAGGCGGTTTGGGACCAGATCCTCCAGTTCGAGAAGACGGAATGCCCCTTTAAACGATCATTCACCATTGTCCTTCCCGACAAGCCGAAGACGCCCGTCAAGAAGCGACCGTGGACGCCTCCCGTGAAGCGAGCTTTGCCCGTTCTTTCCACGCCCGCCCACGAGGTTGAGGCTTCGCCGACTCCGACGGCTCTGACTCCCAGCACTGGCAGGAGAGCCTCGACAGCGTCACTCCGTGGCCGTCGCCTATCGGCTATCAGCACTGACTTGCAGTTCAGCTCCCGGTCGCGAGAGCCTAGCACTGATGTGCCAGTGCCCGTCGAGTCAAAGGAAGACAACAAAATATCTACGACCGAGACAACCGAGGCAACAGAGGCAACCGCTCCCACCGCAAGATCGCAGATAGTACCAGAACAGGCCGTCGAAGACACTCCTGCCCATGACGACGAAGCGGTGGAGAATGGCAATAAAGCCGACACAGAAACGACGGCAATCGCGAATGCCCATCATCTCTCAACAACCGAGGACTCCATTGCCGAGGAGGTGGAGATTGAGGATGAAGAGCTCTCGGCAGACTTGAATACTAATGTTCAGAGTCAGTCAACGAAGCCTCTGGCCGTTGAGGAACCGTGTCGCGACCCGGAGGACCTGAGCAATATCGAAACCGTCACGACCGCAGATGCCGTCGTATTAGAGCCCGAAGCCAGCTCGCCGTCAACTTCTCCATCGGGGTCCACGGCGGAGACGTCTATTCGCCAAGAGGGCACCCAACCCTCCAAAACATATCGAAAGGGTCCCCAGGTTCCAGCATTAGCGATCGCTTCCAAGCATAGCAAAGCAGATGTTCGTACTGAAACGTTGACATCCAATGAGCAGTTCGCGAGATCTTGTCCTCCGGCGAGTGAAATCAAGGAGCAGCTTGTCACGGTGGAAGTGCGCCCCAAGGGGCCTTTGTCAGCTGCAACAAGTACGCCAACGCCCACCAACATCTACGACGTTATCCGCAACTACGAGCATAAGATGGCCACCGCTACACCAGCGGCGTCTGCCCCTGAAGACAACGACCATACGGCTGTTGTCGAAGCGTCCCAAGTTGAGGCCAGTAACAATGACGAGGGTGGGCCGAGCACCGACTCAACCTCAGGAACCGACGAAGAAGCGGTTTTAGAGGGCAGTGGAGTCATGGGCGGCAGACGCAAGAAACTCCGCGGGTTCAGGGGCAGCCGGGCTCTTATGCCTAAGCTGACGCTCGTGACCTCGCCGCCGTCACAGTCGGCCATGAGATCGGCCCCGATCCTAGATGATGCGGCGTCCCCCACAGGATCTACAGATTCATTCCATAGTTCCCGGTCATGGCACTCGCCGGTTACGCCAGTCCCGCGATCTCCTGCTTCGGATGTCTCCCCCACGAGGTTCCCTTATCCTCATGAAAATATATTGATTCCGAAGAAGCCTTGGCACTACCGCGATGTGTCGGATCTGACCGTTACCCCAGAAACTCGACGCACATGGGACGCTACTTCGTGTCTCACCGATGACAGCTCTCAGGAAAGCGCAGCTACTGCGCCGGACGTAGCCTTTGACGCGGTGGAGCAGCCCGAAAAGGTCGCCCTCTCCGAGGATGAGGCTGCTACGTCGGCGGTTATACGTCGCCCATACATCCGCCATCGGTCAACAACGAGCGGCATCTCAGTCGGCCATAGAGCTCTTTCGCCTCTCGCGACAGCGGCCAATCTGTTTGCTACTACAAACACTCAAGCCAGGAACCATCCTCTTCGTAGTCGCTTGGAACTTGTCCGCAGGATTCCCATGGCCATCGTGTCCAAGACTTGCGAGGTTTTGCTAGGCCCGCCGAGCCACCTGATTACCCTGATGCTGCAGGTGGCTGCTAAGATCGCTGCTGGACAATGGCGCGGTATGATGTTCGGTTTTGGCGAAGGCGGAGAGACGATTCCCGTGCAATGGGATTACTCTGACGACGAGTACGACAGCTGGGGAGAGAACGACGACTTCTACCTCAGCCAGGTCGAATCGTCACGCGCGAGCAGTGTCATCGGCGGCGATGACACGGATAATGATGCGGCCACCGACAACGCAAACGGAATCGGCCGCGGTTGGGAGGTTGACTGAAGCCAACAAGGCAACGGTCCGTAATGAGCTCATGTATGACCACTGTATCTTTTAACCGCCAGGAACTGCACCCAGTATGGAGAGTTTTGGGCACCTTCTTCTTCTGTTTTCTCATCAAGCGAGGCTCTTGCACAGGCGGGCCTTTGGATGTCGCGAGAGACGCTGGATCCCGTATCTGGAAAGTCGACAAACTCGTGCTCAGCAACATTCGAGTAGATGTCAGTCTTTTCCTGTCTTGTTTTAATGTCTTTTTTGATGTGCAACTACGGGAACGGTGGGATTGGGCTTTTTGACACCTTTTTCTACCCTTGGCATTACGAGACATTTAGTCAGCACGCTGGTTTCATCAGGTACCATTCAGAGATGAATTCAATTCACGCTTTAAAGGGATGATCAATATCTGTCAGTGATCCGCGGCTCTCTGTTTTTGATGTTCCCATGGAGAGGGCACCAGCTGCCACAAGCATCTCTCGGGGTGTGAGGAACCAATTCGTGGTTGGGAGCCGCGTACTTTGTTGTTACGGGACGAAGAAGGGCGAAATGTCTCGAGCTAGCATTCCACCAGTCGGGTCATTTTGTCCGATTGGACTGTTTCCAAGACGCAAAGAGAGAATAGCGACGCTTCTCTGGCAGAAGAGATTGATAATTTCGGCGATCAGCATGACGGACGGAAACTACGGTAAGTCGACAGAACCGGCCTCTTCATGTATCCCCGTCCTCTTTTAAACGAGACACAATGCAGTTGATGGGAGCTACTTCTTCTACGCCCCCAACAAGGGCGCGCCGTTCTTCTTCACCGCAGCGTTTGCCGGGTCGGCTATCCTGCACTTTTGGCAATGCTAGTAAGTGCTCTCTCGTCGAGGCTCGTCAGGCACCCTTGCTGGGCTCCGCCGCATTAACACGCACTGCACGAACAGCCGTTACAAGTTTTTCAAGGTCACCGGCCTGTTTCCGTTCTGCTGTTTGCTCTTTACGGCAGGCTTCGCCGTTCGCATAACCGGTGCGTGAAATTACGATAACCTGGACACCTTCATCGCGACGGTTTGTCTAGTGTATGCGGCACCGTGAGTAGACCCTGCAACCCCCCTTGACCAGTTCGCCCACGAGACGCAAGCACTCGCAGACAAGAGAGGCCGTGGACTCACATTTTCCTGCGTGTCACGCAACAGGCCCCTGCTGGAGCTGGCAAACTACCACATCCTCGGCCGGGTCCTCTACTACGTTCCCTATTGCTCGCCGCTGCACCCGGGACGCGTGCTGAGCACCTTCGCCTTCTTCTCCGTCATCGTCGGGAGCCTGAACGGGTGGGGCGGGAGCTACAGCGCGAACCAGTCCCTGTCGCCGCGGGAGATGGCGGCGGGCCACGCGCTGATCAAGGCGAGCCTGCTGCTGCAGGTCTTTGTGGTCGTGTGCTTCGTCGTGCTGGCCGCGACGTTCCAGCGGCGGTGCGCGCGGGCCGGTGTGGCGTGCCAGCGCGGCGTCCGGGGCCCGCGGGTCACATTGTACGTCAGCGCCGGGCTCATCCTCGCGCGGACGGCGTTCCGGATCGTAGAGTATTTTGGCGTCGCGGCGATGCGTAGGGGTCCAGACGTGGACGTCGGCGAGGTGCCGCCGGCGATGCGGTACGAGTGGTTATTTTACGTGTTCGAGGCGGGCCTGATGCTAGCCAACGTCGTCATGTTCAACGCACGACACCCACGGCGGTACCTGCCGGAGAAGTACACTGTGTACCTCGCCTGGGAATGGGGAACGGAGGTGGACGGGCCAGGGTGGAAGGAGAGCAAGGGAAGCGAAGCCGCATGAGAATGCATGAAGGCTGTCTTGTGCGGCGGGTTAAAGCCGGAACATCCAGACTTGTTGTTATCGGGTCGAGGTGTTTGGGTTGGTTTTGGTTGGGGCCGCTTTCTCTACATTCGCTATTGAATACTCTAGGTTGTTATCAGCATCTTATAGAATACGACAGACTTTCCCCCCCCCCTCCCTTTCTCTTCCTCTTTCTCCTTTTCTCCCCTTGCTCAGAACTGATGACACCGGTAGCATTTCTCTCCGAGCAGGGCTGAGGTGGCTTGGCGGACTAAACGTCCGGTCAGACTTGGGACGAGGAGGGCTCCCGAAGGCAGCCGATAATCATCCGAACTGGACTCGAGGCTTGTACGAGGCGAAGGAGGAGGCGTAGCGCACGCCGACACGGCGACGAAAGAAAGTAAAAATCAAGATGAATAAATGAAGAGAGAGATGGGCTCGAGATTGGAGCCCGTGCCTTGTCGGAACCGTGAACGGCTCAAGGTGGTTGTTGTCAATGTGCGGTGGGTGCAAAGCGAAGCGGCACGGCGGGGCGATGGAGCTCGGATCGTGAATCTGCGTGAGCACCTAGATACATACAAGTGCGATGGTCATGACGCCCGGCGCGCTCGATGTCCATGTCGGCAGTTTGATGAAGGTTTGCAATGGAGCATGGTAGACGCGGGATATAAAGTAGAAGCGGGGAGACGGCCGAAGGGATCGGCGGGAGGTGGAGCAATCGAGACGGAAAGAGTGGGGCACCTTCCTCTCTTTTTATGTGGAGACGCGCGACAGGAGCGTGCCGGATCGGCATGGTATGGTGATAAAAATAGAAAACAGAGAGAGAGGCTGTCCAGCCACAATCTGCCGAAGCGAGTGGCGAGTGTCGTAGGTATTGCACAGAGCATACGGTCCAAGGATATTTGTACAATGTATGAATGTTATCCTACACATTCATACGTGTAGATATCTACTGCCTAGGTTGGTTAGGCACGGTTGGTTAGATACGATGTATTTTAGAAGGAGGCGGGCCAAGCTCGATCAAGGGTCCATCCATCTCGACAGAATTGGCAGGCATCGGCATTGAACCGAAGTTCCATCCAGGGGGCTCATTTCCGAGACCCTGATGCCCGTTATGACTGGGGGGGGGGGGGGGGGGCACTTGTCCTCCTCTGCTGACAAGCCCGTTTGCATCCTTCTTCCTTATGGCGTTCACTGACACTGGCAAAGCCTCAAGCCCCCGTTCCCACATGCCGGACCCGTGTGCTGCGGCGGGGGCAGTCGAGCGATTAATGAGTGGTGTGTGTGTGTGTGTGTGTGTGTGTGTGTGTATTCCGAGGCGAGGGAGGGGGACGAGGCTGGGGTCTTATGGTTGGGTATACGGAGTATTATGTATGGAATGTATGGAATGTATGGTATGTATGGTATGTATGGTATGTATGGTACGTATGGTACGTATTTTGGGTGCTGACCGGTCCACTCATGGAAGCCTGGTTGGAAAATTCCATGACGTCTTGCTGTGATTGCTTTCATCCAGGCGAGCAAGCGAGCAAGCAAGCCAGCAAGCCCTAGTCAGACAGACAGTCAGTCAGTCATTGCTGATGCGACGGGAAGCTGTGCAGTCCAGTCTAGTTCCAATCTGACATGAGGGCTATTCGTGGAAGGCGTCGGCACAGTCGTGGCGGCGTAGGGTTGACGGGCACAGGGGTACATATCGTGCACACAAAAGTTTAAACGGCTGCCTGATTGATAAACTGCGGCGTGAGGTGAGGTTCAAGGGGGAGACAGGTAGGTATACCTTGTAGCCTGTAGGTAGGTAGGTATGCGAACCCCGTTGATTGGCAGTTGGCGCATATGATCTGCGGACTTGCAATATAGCGTGTGTACTTGGCCACTCTGCAGAGAACGTGTGCAGATACAAGTATCCCATCCCGACGGGCATCCATGTAAATAAGTATTGTGGCAATGAGTAGGTAATGGCACTCTGGGCGGCGGCGGCGGCGGCGGCGTCGGGTCAGCGCTGCCAATGCCGCAACGGAAGTCCACCAGCCTAGGTAGCTAGCAAGCAAGCAAGCAAGCAGCTGAGCATGGAACAAGCACGGGATGGACGATGGACGTTTACACACGGTTCCGAGTATCGCAAGCCTAGGTTTTCTGCCACTTTCAGAAAAAAGTGTCTGTGTCTCTCTACCTACACTAACTACCTAGGGTGTCTAGGTAGGTACGTACATCGGGTAAGTGCAAGTACGGGTACGTACCACGATACGATTAGGAAGGGATACCTAGGTAAGGCACGTACGGATAAGGTAGGTATGCATGCATGTACCTACCGTTCTTGTCTGTACTGTACTGTACTGTAGGTAAGGATACGGCGGAAAAGGTACGTACCCTGGACTCCCTCGTCGTCGTCTTCGTCTTCGTCGTCGTCCAGGGTTTCTCATCCTTCCAAAACCTCGATCCATATTCCATCCCAATCTGGGCCAAGCTTCCCTCACCATTCCGCATCTCATAAGTCCACACATTCGGGGAGGAGGAAACACAACGCAGCTAGACGCAGGCACAACCGCTTAACCCGCCATCGTGAACTCTCTCCTTCCCTAGCATCCCTCGCTATACGTTCCCCGTCTTTGACCTCGGCATCGACCTCGACGTCCTTCCCGCCAACCGAGGCAGGCTTATACACCATCACTTGACAAGCGAGGCGCCGAGGGGCTGTACTTCTCTGCTGCATTGCACTGCGGTCCTTGCTCTGCTCTAGCCCTCCTCCCGGATCGACAGTCGACAACATCCAAAGCCTTGGCAACCCAGTGTACTTGGTGGGCGGGTCCCGGCGTTCGGGACGTGCTGTGCATCAAACTAACCACCCGACCACCTCCTCCTTGGCCTCGCCTCACACCCACCTCCTCCCATCTTCCACGCCCCTCCCCTTCCCGGCTCCCGCTTCGCCCACCAACTGTCATCAGGTCCCTGGCCTGACCAATCCTTGCTCCCCCGGGCCCCCTTTCTAGCGTCCTCGTTCCCACATCCCTCGGACACCCTGCGCCGGCCCTGCTTGCTTGCTTGGGTCGTCCTTCCTCCCGAGACTCTTTGCCGGGGCGGTGTCTTGACTTATTCCGCCACAAACCTCTTCCCGTCCTCCTTCGTGTTTTCCTCTCGCCTCCGCCGCCGCCGCCGCCGCCGCCGCTACTTCTCGTCCATACGAACTCGACACACTCATATCATCAACTGATCCGCCCCATTCCAATCTGGCTCGCCCGACTGCACCCCCCAAAAGGAAAACAGCCCTCTTCACTTACATTGGAGCGATAAACCTCGGCACCCACTCTCATCTCACCTCTGCTCATCGCCAGGCACATCCACTGACAACCTACGCTAGCCGTCTCACTTGACCTGCTGGTTGCCCATCGTTGCATGTCCATCACGCATACCTTTGACACTAGCGTCCAAGCCTAAGCTCGGCCCCGTACATACACACGCATCATACCTGCTGGCATTCCAATTCATCCGACTGCATTTCCGCTTTGTCCTTATCCTTTCGCCAGCTCAGGCCGCCGAGTCTACCACATCTGCGCCTCGCCCACCACCTCCCCCCCCCTCCCTCTTCCCCCCTTTCCAGATATCAACCGCGCATGCCCCTCCACTCCTTTGGTCATGAGCGCTCTCTGGAGGACAGAGCCCATCTCACCTCACTTACATCACGATATGGCGTCGAGTTCGAGCCGACGGCCCCAAATCTTCGTGCACTTCGAGTTTGGGGTCTCGTTTTCACCTAGGCATGCTCCCAACCAGCACTCCGTCACTTACACCTCTCGCGGCTTCCGCGATCGAGCTCAGCAGTTTCCGAGACAAGTCCCGCCGCCGAATACAAATTATCTGGCAGAACCCACTTATATAACACGTCAAACGACGCGCCCTTTACCACCCGTCCAGGGTGACTATCAACCTCAGCCCCAGCCAGGGCCGCTACAATACGATCCCACCAGGAAGCCTCGACAGGACAGCCGATCGGCTTCATCGCACGAGAGAGGTAGCTCTGCTCCCCCGCCCTGGAACGACAGTCCGTGGGACGCCGAGCCCGATGCCCTGGGCAGTTCGGCCTTACCACGTCAAAGACCACGCCCCAGCGATGCCCCCGATTACTGGAAGGCATTGCCTGAAGTTCCCTCGCGCTTCAGGCTGGGGGAAGACGGGATGCCTTGGTCGGCATCAGCATGGCCGCGCGAGTTTGGCATGCCGGACGGTTCCGAAGTCGACGACTATTCTTCCGACCTGTCGATGAAATTTCGTGACGTCTCTCTGACAGACGCCGCACCAGACTCCAGGGACGTGGATGATCCAGGACGGAGAAAAGAGCTGGAGGCGCTGTCCGCGGCAATGATGACGGTGGACAATGGGTTTGAGAACCAGTGGTGGTACCAAGGGGAGCGGCAACTGACATGTCCGCTGCCCACGTCCATCATGGCATATGCTACCACCTCGGCGACTGGGGAAGCCGTACAGCGAACGCCCGTGCACCAGCCCAGTTACGACAGCAGGGAGTCCATGGGATGGGCTACCTTCCAGGACGACCCTCACGCCAGCATGGTGAGCGCCACGGTTTATGATCCCAGTCTTTTGGTCTCGCCCTTGTCCGAGTATGCAAGCCCGCGCATCCATCGCTCGATGACGACGAGGTCGGAGGAGCTGAGACTGCACAGTTGAATGACGCCTATGAAGGATGTGGGCACTGAAAAGGATATATACATTTTCTAATTCTTCTTTTCTTATTTTTTTCACGCGGCGTATGGTTCTCATTCAACGGGTTGGATCACGGAGGTTCGTGGGGCGCAGTGCATCTATCATGACCGAGTCTGGAAACCGGTATTGCCTGATTATGAACATGGAGCATCGGATCATGTCTTGGAGGATATATCCCATAAAGTCGTCGAGTCCTGGGGGAGGGAGAGCTACCCCCAGCTTGACCTCGCGCGCGGCGGAAAACCACGGCTATTCGCCGCCGCTTAACTAATAATTTCACGTTTAAAAGCTCTGCTTTCTTCAAACGCGTCGTCTGTCCAAACAGTGAACAGCGACATGAGCAGAATTGACTGCCCTCGAAGGGCAAAGGCGAAAGACAACACACGCACACGTACACGCACACGCATACAGACTGTCGGTCAAAGACAGTCGTTTCGATAAAGTGACTTCTTCTACTTATTCTAATGAAAACACACCCCTGACTGGGATCGACCAATGAGGCAAATGGCCAAACCACTCGCAGATTGGCGGAGCAGCAGCAACAACACCAGCCAAACGTTGTTTGCGGGCCGAGGGGTTAAAAAGACTTTCGAGGTCTAACCAAATCGAAACGATTGCTACATAACGTCGCCAAATTTAGAAAGTGGAACATGCACTATGAGCTGGCCTCATCAACTGTTCCCCTTCAAATCGACATGTGCTGCTGACCCTTGTGTCTTCTTCCCTCTCATGTTTTGCCCAGCGACGCCGAACCAACATCGCCAGCGTCACGGGTCCGTAGGGCCACATTTCGTGACCCATGGTTCATCTTGTCGAGCTGACGCAAAGCGAGGTATATCTCGTTCGCTATACTGATTGGCCCACTCACCGGCCCATGCGCCCCGTCAGTTGCGTGCACCGCTCGCCGCGACGGTCATAGGCCCAGAGGACGGGCCCAGGCCTTTGGTTGAAACGCAGTGTCTATGTTTCCGAGACTTTTGGCAAGTTTTCTGTGTCTTGACGGATTGATGTAACCGGGCGCTGTCGACGACGAGGTTGTTCAAAGAAGACAAGGGAGGGAGGGAGGGACAGGGACATGTTGAAACGAGGGATGTCTGTCAGCCCAACCCACGCCGGGGGCAATCCGGCCAGCCCGGACGTTTCATCCCATGAGGCGCGGGGGATTTCATGGGATGACACCCATCGGAACGACCGACCTTTACAGCAGAATTTCGTTCCGCCCTACCCACTGCATTCTCCTGTTTGAAACCTCTTTTGGTCAGCGCATGATAGGACTGAAGCCAGGCTCGCTCTCGGGTCACGTCGCCGGCGCAAGCTGTATTGCCGCGGCGGATAGAGGAAACGTCAGGGTCTCGCATAGAGGGGGGTCGGTGGTTCGGTGTCACAGTCATTGGAGTTTGACGGGTTTGGGTATGGCCCTTTTGGGAGGCGCTCGCTGAGTACGGCTTCACAGCCGCCTCGGATCACACGGCATCGGAACACACCAAGGACGCTGTTCTGGTTTCCCCCATTTCGGCGGTTCACATCTCTTCTTGTCCGTTCGCTGTCTGAGGACAGACCGGCGAGCCTTGACTCGGACTCGCCGCGGGCGTGGGTCTACCTGCCTTCTTCTGGAAGAAAGTCCCTTTACTGACCTTCCCGCATTGCTGTGTCTCTTATGGTATTGTCTCATGTAGATTTACCTTGACTCGGAGACGGTGTTTGGAGACGGGAGGCGGGGACGTGTGTTGGCGGGCAGGCAGCCCAACAAAGGATATGCTCGGGGTGTGTCACTCTCCCCACACTAATGCCAACAGTGCGATACCACACGACATCGTAGGTCACATATGGTTGCCAGACAACGCAGACCCAAGGCCGGCTGCTCAGAGGGCATACGTAGCACCGATTGCGGTAGTGAAAACATTGTTGTGACAATCAAGGCTGCTGCATTTATCGTTACTGCAAGGCGAGTCTCTCCTTGGTACGAAATGTAAACGTGTAAAAGTAGGGATTTGGATGGCGGAGCAACTCGATAGCAGAATCCTTGCGTGGTGTTGGCGTGGATTACAGGGGCGGGATGTTTGCTCTACGACCGGTAAGGTGTCTTCTTTGAGTATCAGTCCATCTCATCGTGTTGAGTGCTTTCAAAGTGATATGAGAATACGTTGTCGTCGAGTGCGGGACCAACATCTACGTTACGGTTGTTCCCATATGCCGATCTCCTGATCGTTGCCCTTGCTTGGCGAACGTGTCCTGATAGTTTCCCGCGCAATATCAAGACAGGACGCTGAAGACGCCAAAGTGCGGGTTAGAAAGAAAACCAAAGAGTCCAGAGAGAGTGTATAAACCAATCTCGGACAAATCGCTCGTGGTGCTGACTTGCTGTCAGCCAATGCATCGTCTCTTCCGGACTTGTCTGCGGCGAAATTCAAGAGCGGAAAATCATCAAATCGTCGAGTGAGCCCCTCTGGATAGCTGCTTCATCGGCGGGTGAGGTGAAAGCTGCCAAGACTCTTCTCGCACCACTACGTATCGGCGATCCTTCATGAAGCACGAGAATACGGACGTCAATGATACAAATCCCCACCCCCACAGACACAACTCCTTCCGGAGGGTTTGAACCTCGGAACTTCCAAGTGCATGACGGAGACTAAGGAACCCCAGTCCCGTCTCCTGCGGATCAGCCAAGACATCCTTCGCGAAGCAAACCCCGAACATGAGTGAGGGCTCCCTGATATATGGACAGGATGTTGTGCTGCTTAATGATCGAGTCGAGTTTCGAACTAGAGTCCCCATGGACATAATTTGAACGTTAAAATTTCCCGATAGCAGCGTGCTAGAATACCAAGACACGCTTTGGTTCCGATCAATATTGTTCCAAGCCCGCCCTGCTGGGGGGGGACAGCATTAGCACCCGACTGCCTCCTTGAAGACGCCGCTTCTCAGCAAATGTAGAGATGGAAGTCCAAGATGGAAGAATGGAGAGGCACCCCGCCTCTTCCATGGCGTATGGGGCCGCGGAGGATAAGCTCCTCCCTGTTAAGCACATGCCGGCTCGCTCGACCATCGGTCCATCGCTGCTTCTGCGCAAAAGCAACAGACTGAGCGATCATACCCCTTCTTTGAGGTTAACCGCCAAATAACCCGGAGGAGACACCCGTCCGGCTACTTATTACTGGTCAAGACTCAACGGGTCGATCATTGAGAAGACCCAATGGTTCAGTCTTGACGTCCCAGACCCACGAGGGGAACCTGGCTCGAATCAACTCCTCCACTATGGCGGGTTTACGGCAAATCAATACGTATGATGGCTCGGCAGGTATCTGTTTCTCATAGAAAAGGGGGGGAAAGGGGATGGTGGCGGTCGTGAATCAAGGGGGGAGCTGCGGTTTATCCTGCTGCCTGGAGGCGGGTAAGTAAGTGCCTCAACGGGGATGTCTGAACCCTAGTGTACGCGGAAAGGGGGTCTCGCCCCTGCTTGGGATCTACTAATGCTCACCGTTGATTCATTGGCCAACTAATTCGATTACAATCCTATAAAACTAAGCTTGTTGCATCGTCCGCCGCTGGCGACATATGAGCATGGATGGTGATCCTGCTCTCCCACGGGTGGCGGCGCTCTTGATGGAGTCAGTCGGTCGTGTTTGTAGATCTGCTTTAGAAGTGCTACATGCAGCTAAAGCAGAGCGGTAAGAAAAGAAAAAAAAGGCCATGTGGAAGTTAGCTTCTTGGCTAGACTAAGCCTGTATGCTACTGACTGTTCGAGTCGAGCGCGGGATATGGCGCCAGGAAAACCCATATCCAAAGCATTGGAATACGCGTGTGCGTGTGCGTGTATGTGTGTGATATGTCGTCTATCAGTTCCTATTCATGACATAACCTAGGCTCTTAGAGTCTTATTCGGCTGCATCATCATGTTGTACAAACGCCCAACGCAAAAGGCCAAGTGACGTGACTCTCATCACCCAATAATCCTTTCGACCGCCTCAACATCCAACTCAGCCCTTGGCTCCGACTGCAGCGGCACCACCATTCCACCCGCACAAAGCACACCGCTTGTGGTTGCAGACGAGACGGATTTAAGCATGCTTGCGCAGTCTCCGGCGGCATACACCCCGGCAACGCTCGTTTCGCCAAACGGCGGCGTCGTCTTGATGTCCCCGTTCTCTGCCATCTCCAGCCCCAGCTGCTCCGCAAAAGGGCCGTTGACCTTTGTGAAGGGCCCGTGGGCGAGGAATCCCTCCGCGACCTCGTCGTCGCTACCCTCCAAGGTGAGCGCGACGCTGGTGCGGTGCACTCTGTTGTCGCCGCCGGCCATGCGCATCTTCGTGATCTTGCGGACGTCGACTGCGAAGGGGTTGTTGGCCAGTGCTGAAATCTCCGAGGCCAGAGACGAGTTCCCATCCGTATAGATCGTCACATGCTTCCCCAGGGGACGCGCCATATGCGCAATGTGCGTCGCCATCTTAAGGTTCCCTACCATGCCTGACACCAGGACACCGACCCTCTCCGCCCCGCGCTCCTCGAAGCCGTGGCAGAAGAGGCAGTGGAATATGCCGCGTCCCCAACAGTCGGCGTAACCGGGGATGTCGGGCATCACGTCCGTGACGCCGGTGGCCAGCACCATACGCCTGCCGAACCACGCCCGCCCCCGCGCGTCCTCCGCCCTGAAGAGGCCCTCCCCGACCTTGGACGCCTGCAGGACCTCGACGTCGGCAAAGGTGACGCTCTCGGCGTACCGGGCCTTGATGTCCTCCCTGGCCTTGGCGCGGAAGGCGGCGGGCGGGACGTGGTCGAAGCCGAGCACGTTGTACATGTGGGCCGCGCGGGCGTTGCGGTACAGGCCTGAGTCGAAGAGCACCGAGGCCATGTGAAAGTTGCCGAGATGATCGGGCCCGATGTGGGGCTGCCCGCTCGGGCGATGCAAAAAGTCTCCGAGAAAAGTTGCCGATAACGTGCGCTCGGACGACTCAGACTGCGAAAAGTGTACGTAATCCGGGACTTAAAACTAGACGGTTTATTGTTATCTCCCGAGGACTGGGTAAAGTCCCACGGGTCGTATCAGGAAACTGGTAGAGATCCCTCTGCGGGGGAGAGGGATGGGGGCATTCCGTCATGATGGCAGGAAGAGTAACTCGTCCGCTTCTTTGGGGCAGCAAGTATTTATTGCATGGTTTGAGATGCTAGAAAGATGGTTGTTCCATGGCATTATTCTTCTCATGTTCAAATTCACTGGCATCGTTTCTTCCATCGATTCGCATTCCCACACATGCCAGTCAGCTAGCCAAGGAGAGGAAAGCTTGGTTGTATAGCTATCGTATAGCTAAAAGGAGTTTACTAACGAATCTCAATGCTGAGGAAGAGACACCTGAGAAGAACTATTATCACCCCCAGATGTTCAAACGGGGACTCTGGTCTAACCGCTTTTCACCGAAGCAGCGATGACCATCCTCCTGTCCAGCCCCCCAGGCCTCCCGGCAATCTTCTCCGGGATGTGACTAACCTCCTCGTTCTCGATATACACGAAACCCCCCGCGCCGCAGCCAGCCGCCTCGAACCATCCCTTGAACAGCTTCTTGTCGAAGACGACGTGCCGGCTGGTGGTCTTGAGGACCTCGTGCTCGGACTGTTCGTGGCCCTCCGTATCTTCCACATCCGCTGCTGCCTCCATGGCATCCACGGCCTCCACGGCAATCAGCACACCCCCGGGCCTCAGCCGCCGCGCAAGCAGGCCCAGCATTCCCTTTGGGTCGTCGAGGTGGTGCAGTGCCATTGATATAACGACAACATCGAAGCCCCCCTCGGCGGCTAACGACCCGTCTGTCGCCAGATCCCCCGCGACGGCGTGGGCCTGGGCAGGCGAGTATCCCAGCTGAGCGGCGCAGTCGTTGAAGCGGCCTACGATGGCGGGGGCGATGTCGATGCCCAGGATCTCGTCGACGAAGGCGGCGAGGGCCTAGCCGATCCACAGGGGAGATGTCAACAGAGTCCTGCGGAAAAAGGGGTGGGAGGGGGAGGGGCTGTTGGAGGTGAGGGCACGTACCCAAGACTCACCCCCGTATGCACAGGCGTAGTCTAGGAGACGGACGGGGCTAGCCGGGTCCCGTGGCCGGAGTCCCAGTTTCGGGGCCTGGGTGCCGAGGAAGCGGGCGAGCTGCTCGGCAAAGGCCTTGAGCCAGTCTTGTTCGAAGAACGCGTCGGCGACCGCACTGATTCAAGGATTAGTCGGGCATACGGTGGTCTGGGAGACCTGGGCAAGAGGTTCGACAAACTCCCAGAAGACGCGGTTAATTTCTGCAAGGGACGTGATTTGGGACTCGGTTGAAGCCATGGCTGCGGTATAGGTTGTAGATTGATTGTGCTTGTGAAGGCTTGTATTTGTCTAGCAACTCTGAGAAATGACATCTTGTCCTGGCGGCGCCTCATGCTTTATGCGCGAAATCTTCCCAATCTTTTGTTATATCGGTGTGTGTACTCAACCCCTCCCCTCTTTTGGTTGCCTCTACGGTCGGAGAGTATTCGGCAACATTCCCAAGCTGCGTGTATTGGGCGGTCACCCTATGGAAACCTCAAAAACCCTCAAGGGTCGACGCTAAGCCCTCGGGCCGCCTGCCAGCCTTGATTCAATCCGCCTCTCATCACTCGTGGCACTCAGAGCACTTGCCCCGCAGGCTCAGCAGGAGAAGCCGCAGCAGCAGCAGGCCGTTTCCGGCCCTGGCCCATCTCATACATGACCCATTCGTATACAGCCCACTGGACCGCGTTGACGACGAAAGCCCGCACGCTGCAGATCGTGAGGCCCCGGAAGAAGACTCGCATGCCGCCCTCGCGGTATGCCGCCTTGGCGACCTGAACAGCACCCGCGCGCTTATGCGACTGTGATTGCTGCCGCTGCCGCTGCGAACCCTGTGCCCCAAGCAAGGGCGAGGCCTCGGCCGACGTCGGAGCCTTGAAGGCCTGCATCTGTACGCGGGTCTTTATGACATCGAGCGGGAAGATACTAGCCCAGGTGACGATACCGGCCAGGCCGCCACAGAGGAGGACCTTGGCGGCCTCGTCCCGCATGTTGGTCTCCTTGAGGCCGTCGCCGCCGACGCCCATCCAACGCGTGGCGAGCTCGTAGGACCAGAAGTAGAATCCGTAGCCGACGCTGTCCCGCAAGGCAGTGACGGCGCCGCCGAAATACAGGCCCCGCAGGCCCTCGGCGCGCCAGGCGTCCCTGGTAATAGCCCAGCTCGAGGCGGGGGGCGAGGACAGCTGTGCGCGGCACTTGACGAGCTCGGTGGGGGTGCTCACGACCCAGGTGGCGAGGCCGCCGACGGCGCCGGCGAGCCAGGTGGTCCAGAGGCTGGAGCGGACGTCGAGGGCGCGGTTGAGGGCGGCCTCGGTGCGGTTGTAGGAGACGAAGAGGAGAGCGTTGAGGGCGCCGTAGCCGAGGATGGGGGCGGCGGAGCCGGTGACGAGAGAGGCGGGGGATTCAAAGTGGCGCAGGTACGAGGTGGCGGCGAGGGTGGGGGAAGCGGCGGCGGCGGCGGCGGCGGCGGCGGGGGAGATAGTTTTTGCTTGGAGACGGACTTTGAGCAGGTCGAGGGGGTTGCCGATGATGATGCCGACGGCGCCGGAGATGTAGCCGGCCCAGAAATCTGCGGACATGGCGGGCAGATGTGGTGGTGTAGGGAATGATAAGGGGCAGTATTAGATGGTTGTGAGTGGCAGTATGTGGGAGATCAGGGGTCGTCGGTGTAGAGAGAACGGGTGTCGGGATCGCGGTAGTGGTTAGCCTTTGCCTGCGCGATGGCGATTCCCGTGATGATGCTGAGGTAGGAGAGCATCCATCCGCCGCCGGCTAGAGCCCAGAAGCGGGCATTCTTGAGGGGGTTCGGGTTCGGGGTACGGATGCGAGTGAGATACTGATAGTGTGCGAAGTGGACGAAGACGGTGCCGCCGAGGATGGAGGTCCAGTTGTCGGCGATCCAGAGGGTGCGGGCGGAGGGCGGACGGAGGAGCGGGGTTCCGGAGGAGAGGGAGGAGGAGGAGGAGGAGGAGGAGGAGGAGGACATGGTGTCGCCGTTGAGTTGCGTTCAGTTCAGACCGAGGGAGGAGGGGGAAGTTCCGCGGGGGGGGTGGGGGTCCCACTCTTTGAGCTGCGCTATGGGCGGACAACGAATGTTAACAGGACGAACATGTGAATCTGCTGCTCTGAGACTTTGGACGTACGTGGGGAGGGTGGAATTTGGTTTCGATGCTTTCCGGTGCAGCTAGAAAGCCAATTGAGCACGGGAGTGGGCCAACCGACGGCGGAATGGTGGAGGAGGAGGAGGGGAAGTTCAGGATGACTGAGGGGAGTTCCATGGGTGACGCCCCTGCGATGTACGTACCTGCGTACCTACTGTACTGTACGGATACACTAATGGAATTGATACCTTACATAGTAGGTACCTATTTGGGGAACCATGTATCCGTACTCCGTACAAACAAGTAGGTACGACCCTTTGCCGAGAATGGGGCAGTTGCCTCCTTGGGTAGGTATACATAGGTAGGTACGTACCTACAGGTATGTACTCTGTACCGTAAGCACTCGACAGATTGAAGGTTAGCTAGTAGATAGGCTAACGGAAAGGGGTATCGCGGCCGCCGTGATGGGCATAGTGTGCTGGCAGGAACAGGGATCTAGTATCAGCAAAAGCAGGAGCTCGTCCTTACATAAGCAGCAAGCTCAGTGGGTAGGAAGGAGATGATTGGTAAGTACTCTGACCGCCTTCTCAAGCAAGCTTAGTGCGTTTGATATACGCTAGCTACTATAGGCTATTCACTAGCTACTACTAGCTAGCCTACCTACTAGCTAACCTTCAATCTGCCGAGTGCTTACGGTAGTTCATGGTGCAATGCAGTATGTAGGTACAGATACGGAGTGTACCTACTACTACCTGTATGTATTCCTCACACCGAGGCACAGTCGACTCAAAAGGCGAGGTTCTCGAGATTTCAAAATCCCCAAATGACCAGCACAGTACACATACATTTATCTTGTGCTTTACTGGTACTTGGCAAAGAGATACACAGCGTATATACACACACATACGCACACACACACACACACATACAGAGTATATACAGAGTATACATACTAACCCTCATTGGATGCAGATGTCCTCCCACTGCACATCCTCGTCAACCGCTTCCCCGTGCATGATGCCATGCAGGTATGCCTCTCCGACCAATCGATAACAAAATGGTCCCGAGATGGACGAAACTGGCACCTCACGCATCACGAGAGGCGACGGGCATCCGGCCACTACCCAGACACCATCCCCCTCCTCCATCGACCGGCCTCCGAGCCCGAGATACCCACTGTCCGTCAAAAACGGTCGCCTCTCCCAGAGTGTCTCGAATGCGAGGTTGATGTAGGCCTGGCAGCGATGCTTGAAACTGTCCAACATACTGTCCACTTCATCCTTCTCGTCGCACTCTTGTAGCTGCTTGGCATATGCCATGATCTTGTCGCACGACGGCACCGTCTTGCTGGTATCCGACCTCGCGAGCTTTCGAATGCTCTCCAATCGACCGACATACTCTCCCACATCCGCCCCCTTTTTCAACCCGCAGTACACTTCCCATACCACGTGATCCGTGATCCAGTGCCGGAACGCCTTTCGCAAGTCACTAGGCGCCGGGTGCTTGGACCCGTCCCGGTCCGCGATCAACGTCCGCCAGAAGGCTTCTACGCGGCACTGCCGCGTGGGCTTGTACACTGGGTCGCATTGCAGCAAGAAGTCGGCCCACTGCGCGAAGCTTCCGCTGGCCGCGAGCTCCGAGTACACCGTGCCCACGAGAGAAACCGTGCCGACGCAGAATCCTCTGACGTGGAGGAGCCCGCCGTCGACCACACCGTAGTCTGCTCGCGCCGACCCGCAGGCATTGAAGTAGGGTACGCCGGTCGGCCACCGCACCCCTAGGAACATCGACGGTCCGTTTGCCGAGAAATCCGGCACCCATGATGGCAGTCCCTTGACCCGCCTGTCCGCATCGTCGGCCACCCCCGTCAGCAGCGCGAGGTTGCCGCACTCCTCCATGATGAACATGGCCGTTTCCGTGTACACCTTGACGGCCGTCGAATCTTTGCAGTAATTGGGCTCTAGCCCTGTCCTCGGCCGTCCCCCCGTGTCCAGGAGCAAGTTGAGAATACCGAGGAGGCCGAAGACCTGGTCTCTGGGGTCGCTCGCCTCGACTCCGATGGTCAAGTGGAGCATGAGGAAGAGCAGTGCCCCTCCCGTCGTGACTGTGCGACCTCCGCTTCCGCTACCTGATGCGCCAATGATGTGATCCAGCGTCACGCTGTCCCACGTCCCAAGTGCGTCGTGGCCACACCTCTGGATCGAGACGATGCCTGCCGAATTGCTGCCGACATGGACGTCCTTGGTCGTGGGGTTGTTGTCGTACAAAACCTCCGAGAGCTGTTCGTACAGATGGCTGTCGAACAAGAAATCCGTGCAGAGGGCCACCGTCTCCCAAGGTATCACGTCGTCGCCCCAGAGGACGCACGCATCCTTGGACAAGGCCACCTCCTGGACGACCCAGACGCGGCTGAACCACTTGCGGTCAAAGAAGGCAACGAATGCGTACCAGACGGCGTCAGGCACGTCCTGCAAACCGTATCTCCGCAGCGCACCGGGGTCGAAATCGTGCTTCCCTGGTTTAGACAGACACTCCTTCCCGGCGTTGGCGGCCATCGTGTGAACCAACCGCGAGACCTCGGCCGGGCGGTGCTCCTCGGTCACGGTGCCAAGCCATATATCCACCCGGACCGCCAGCTTGTAGATGTGATCCATTATACTGACCTGTACACCCCGCTCGACGTCGTCGGCCTGGTTGATGCTGATGGCGTCGATCCAGTACAGGTCGCATGACCCGCGCGCTCGCATCCAGAGCAACGCATCGTGCAGGTTCGAGAACACATCAAAGTCGTGGTCCTCGAGGAGGACTGTCACCAAGTCGCCCTCTGGAGATTCGTCGGATGCGGGAGGCCCCCAGGTGTAAGACAGAGCCCGGTATGCGGGAAGGTTGGCGATGGCGTATTCCTCGAGTGCAAGTCGCAACGGGCCATTCTCGTTCTCCCGGTGGCCCAGGATACGTACAAGACGAATCGTCTCCTTACCGATGGAGCGAGTATACTGGAATCTCGCCCGGTCAGACGGCATGTTTCTTTACGAAAGAGAATCCTTTGATGGCTCGTTCTGGGCCACCGGGTAGGGGGGAGAGGCACCCACTGACTTTAAAGGACCGGTCCCCAGGCCCGAGAATAGCAGTGTTCTCAGCATTGAGAATTAGGGAGCCACGTATGACCACCAGGAAACCATCAGCTGCATCTTTAGGACTGAAGCTAGGTCAGAACCAACTTTGGCTCTTACGCACTTCTTTTTGGCTGAATTGTACGCTATTGGTCAACTCTTACAGATTTCCATTTGGCCACCCCCGTAGCGCTTAGAAGGTGGTGCATCTAGAGTTGATCCACTCACTGCAGGCCCATTTCACATGGCCATCCATCATGGGTCATCATTGTGTAGGTTGTCAAGTTGTGTTGTGGGGGGAGATACAGCATACGATTAGTCAACCATGTTTGCATTCTGAGTTGGTAATAAGCCATCAAAGCGTTAGCGGGCGATAATTAAGTGGACCGGCCCCCACTACAAACGACCGCCCCGCTGGTCTGATTGGACGCTGGTGCCTGATGCACGTGCGATCATGTGACACCGTGTTTGAGTGGCGACGCGGGTCGAGTCGCGCTTTCTTAATTCCCCAGATCAACAACCCAGACCAAGACTCCTCATCGTTGTTTCTCCCATCCATCTTCGTCCGCCACCACCCCCTGCTCACTGCGACGCTTCACCGCGTTGTCGCTTACTCTGCACCTGCAGGCCTTCAAAAGTCCCGGCTGTTGTTCAACATGTACGCGTTCTTGATCTACTCTTCATTCAATTCACCACAAGTCACTGACCCCTCCATAGGACTGCAGGCGTCGCCACCACTCCGGTCGCCAACAAGGAGAACATTCCCGTTAAGCGATTCTCGACCCCCCAATCCGTCGACAAGCTATACAAGCCCTTCAAGTGTCCCGGGTCGGCAGCGAAAACAGTCTCAACCGACAGGCCGGTCCGTAAGAAGAGAAGGGTTGATTACAAGGGTGCCGATGGCGAGAACGAGGCCGACAAGCCTTACACCAACGCCGATCGGCTTGCTCTTTCCAACCGCGATGCAAACATGTTTCCTGTCTTCCAGGCAAAGGACAAATCGACAGTCTTCCGCAAGGCCTTCTCGATACCTCTGATCAACAAAAACTCCGCAGCATACAACCCCAACCGCCCCCCTCCCACCCTTGGCCTTCGTACCGGTGCTACTTTTATCGCGAAGCCATTGCACGACCCCAGTGGCGAGTTCTCCATTGTGCTTTACGACCCGACCGTGGACGACAAGCCCAAGGTCCCCGAAAAGAAGCAAGACAACAAGGATGCCGAGGCCGAGGCTAAGATTGATGCGCCTCTCGTCCACAAGAGCTTGGCCGAGATCCTCGGGATCAAGAAAAAGGTTGAAGGAGATCACCCCAGAGTACCCGTTGTCATCGATCCGAGACTGGCCAAAGTTCTCAGGCCACACCAAGTCGAGGGTGTCAAGTTCATGTACAGATGCGTTACGGGCATGATTGAGGAGAAGGCCAATGGCTGCATCATGGCCGACGAAATGGGTCTTGGCAAGACGCTTCAGTGCATCACCCTGCTTTGGACTCTCCTCAAGCAGTCCCCGGAAGCCGGCAAAAGCACCATTCAGAAGGCCATCGTCGCGTGCCCTTCCAGTCTGGTCCGCAATTGGGCCAACGAGCTGGTGAAATGGTTAGGCGCCGACGCCATCACGCCCTTCGCAATCGACGGAAAGGCGTCAAAGGAGGAATTGACGCGCCAGCTGCGCCAATGGGCTATTGCTAGCGGCAGGTCAGTCACCCGGCCAGTCATCATTGTGTCCTACGAGACCCTCCGTCTCAATGTCGAGGAGCTCAAACACACCAAGATTGGTCTCATGCTTTGCGATGAGGGACATCGTCTCAAGAACGGAGACAGCCAAACGTTCAATGCGCTCAACAGCCTCAACGTCACACGACGCGTCATCCTGTCCGGAACACCCATTCAGAACGACTTGTCCGAATACTTCGCCCTGATCAGTTTCGCCAACCCCGACCTGCTAGGTACTCGCCTGGAGTTCCGTAAGCGATTCGAGCTTCCCATTCTACGGGGTCGCGACGCCGATGCGTCCGAGATCGACAGGAAGAAGGGCGATGAGTGCTTATCCGAGCTGCTGGGCATTGTCAACAAGTTCATCATTCGACGCACCAACGACATCTTGTCAAAGTATCTGCCTGTCAAGTATGAGCATGTCGTCTTCTGCAACCTCGCACCATTCCAGCTCGATCTGTACAACTACTTCATCACCAGTCCCGAGATTCAGGCCCTTCTTCGCGGCAAGGGCAGTCAGCCTCTCAAGGCCATCAATATCCTCAAGAAGCTCTGCAACCACCCGGACCTACTCAACATTGCGGACGACTTGCCCGGTTCAGAAAACTGCTACCCTGACGACTACGTTCCCAAAGAAGCGCGTGGCCGAGACAGGGATATCAAGCCTTGGTACTCGGGAAAGATGCAAGTCCTCGACCGCATGCTTGCACGCATCCGTCAGGACACGAACGACAAGATTGTCCTTATCAGTAACTACACACAGACTCTGGACTTGTTCGAGAAGCTGTGTCGCTCCCGCGCGTACGGCTGTCTGCGTCTCGACGGCACCATGAACGTCAACAAGCGCCAGAAGCTGGTCGACAAGTTCAATAACCCCGACGGAGAGGAGTTTGTCTTCCTCCTCAGTTCCAAGGCTGGTGGCTGTGGTCTCAATCTCATCGGCGCCAATCGCTTAGTCCTGTTTGACCCCGACTGGAACCCCGCCGCTGACCAGCAGGCTCTCGCTCGTGTCTGGCGTGACGGCCAGAAGAAGGACTGTTTCGTCTACCGCTTCATCGCTACCGGAACGATCGAGGAGAAGATCTTCCAGCGTCAGTCTCACAAGCAGTCCCTTTCCAGTTGCGTCGTCGACTCGGCCGAAGACGTCGAGCGTCACTTCTCGCTCGACAGCCTGCGCGAGTTGTTCCAGTACCGCCCTGGAACGAACTCTGATACGCACGATACGTTCAAGTGTAAGCGGTGCAAGCCCGATGGAAGGCAGTATATCAAATCGCCCGCCATGCTGTACGGCGACACGAGCACGTGGAATCATTTCGTCAACGAGGGATTGAAGCCGATCCAGGACCTGCTGCTACGGCAGGAGTGTGGCGAGCCTGAGGTGTCGGCGGTGTTCCAATATATTTCGCATTAGACGGAGGGGAAAGAGCTTTTGTTTGCTTTTGCATCACGACTCATGGGGCGCATGGGGCGTTTGTTTCTTCAGAAAGAGCCGGTAGAAGCGTGTTTTGGAGTTGAAATGAATCCAGATGGCGACGGCGTTGGGGGCGCGCATAGGACGCCAAGTTTGCTTTCAAGGCTGGACGTCGTCAGACGTCGGCGCAAATAAATGGTTTCTAGCTACAGACGTCACATTGCCTGCTGAACGTTCTTTCTTTTCTTTTCTTTTTTGAGAGGTTCGATGTATGTATGTATGGTCTCACGTTCCACTCAAATCGGAAAGAAAAGGAAAATAAAATAAAAGAAATCATCGATTCTGAATTCTTCTTTCCTGATCTAAGATACTATAAGACTACGCAAGAAGCCAGACCGACTAGCTACCCGCCGCCGTCTCTAGACGTCTATAGCTCATCTATGACATGCGTATTTTCCGCAGGGGGCTCCTCCCAGTTGCGGCTCTTGGTGTTCTTGTCCTCCTCGGCGATGACGGGCTTCTGCTGCTCGCCCTCACCCCCGCCGCCGGCCTTGGTCTCCTCCTTCTTGGGTGCTTCAACGAGCAGGCCCTTGCGCTTGCGGTCGAGAGCGGCGATCTCGTTGTCGTAGACGCTCCACTCGGGCACCTGGCGACGCGCGCGGTCGAGCTTGGGCTCCTTGGTCTGCGGGTTGTTGCAGAGATCGATCGTCTTTGCGTCCTTTTGGCTCTCGTCGGAGCACCACGTCTCGCACCACAGCCACTCCTGCGGCAGACTGTGAATGGGGATCTGGAACTGCATGTGGTTGGGCAGATCCTGGTCTAGGTTGGCCAGACTGTTGGGGTCGGCGCTGAGAGAGTGGTACGTCTGCCGCAGGCGGTCGCCGGCGGCGAGCTCGCGGAAGCGGCGCAGGTCAACGACGTACAGCGCTGAGATGTGGTACGGCTGGCCACGGAGGTAGTTGGCCCAGTAGCCCTGCTTCCAGAAGCGGAAGCCCTCCATCTCGGTGCGGGAATCGCACATGGGCGTGAAGCCGTACGGCTTGCCCTCGAGGTCGTGGTTGACAAGGCTAATCATGTCGGTGCGGACAATCTGATCGGCATCGACGAAGATGACCTTGTCCAGGGACAGCGGGAAGAGCACGTCGAGGAAGAGGATCTTGTAGCCCCAGATCTCGCGCTGCTTCTCCTTCTGCTGACGCAACCAGTGAGGCCACTTGAAGGTCACCATCTCGTACTTGAAACCGTATTCCTTGGCCATGTGCGGGATGAAATCCTTGAACGACGGCGAGAGGAACTGCTCAATGAACCAGAACTTGACCGTGTGCTTGGTGTTCTTCATGACGCTGACCATCATGATGTTTAGCATGCGCTCGTAGAGGTGGCCACTGGCGACGGAGAAGATGTTGATCTCGGCGTGCTCCTCATCAGATGCCGACTTCTTCTTGCCCAGAATGCCTTCGGCGAACTTGAGACCACGGCCAACAATGCTGTTGTCTTCAGGCTCCGCCAGGACGTCGGCTTCCTCCTGGCCTGGCTTGCGCGACAGACGGGGATACAGCGTCGTGCCTTGGAAGTCCATGAGTACGACCTCGGTACCTTCATCACCTGGTACGGGATTCCATCCCTTTGCGCCGATACTGTCAATGGTATAAATCTCCGAGCTTCTTCCCGATTTGAGCTGAATGTTGTAGAAGCCCGGGCTAGCCTTGAACTGGAAGTATCCAAGGTTGGCCATGATGATGGTGTCCGCGAAATGGGGCTCCTTCTCGGTGCCCAGGACAAGCTGGGCACCACGCGGGGGCTGAGACTGCCCGCCCTCGCGCGAATGTCCTTCAATCAGAATGCTCTCAAGCTCGTAGGATGCGTACACGTTAGACTTGATGGAGCTCAGCTTGATGTTGTCTGGATCATGGACCGAGACCTTGGGCGCCACCAGCCACGACGGAGGAACATCCATGCCGGCATTGAGAAGGGCCTCGGAGGGCAGGCCCTTGAAAGATGCCTCGAGTCCCCGCACCTTGCCAGCCTCATCGAAGCTCGGCTCAGACTCTAGGACATATCGGAAGAATCTCTTGACGGGCAACTCGTCAATCTTTTCCTGGGGGTTGAGGAAGAGCTTCAGGTAGACTCCGTCCAGCTTGGATACAACCTTCAGAATCGGCGCCCATCGCTGTGCCTGCTCACTAGCAGGGTTCAAAACACCGACTATGTGGACGCTTGAGGTCTCTGGGTTTCCAATCTCAATAGCGGTGTAGGTAGAGTTCCACTGGTCATGGGCGCTGACGCGCATAGACGGTGCAGATTCGAAGATATCGGCAGGCAAATCAGAAATGGTCGAAAGTGCTGTGACCGACGTGATCTTAGCAGCCGCCAGCGGCCCGGATATCTTGTCAGTCAGTCCAAGATCATCGACCGCTGCGTAAACGGGCAAGATGCGGGCCTTCTGTTCGAATTCCAGGAGGAACTGGAAATCATCACCTTGAAAAGGCTCAGCTTCGGTAAAGGGCCCGATCACCCGCCCGTTAAGGATAACAAGGTTGGAACCCGGCTTGATGGCAGCGAAAGACAGAAATTTGCTGAGAGCTGCTGTGAACATTCCATCTGGTTCAACAGCGGCGCTGTCGAAAATGGCCTTGAGATCAGATATAGACTCGACTTCGGCAAGCTTGTCCCCACTATTTTTCAGTGCCGTGTTGACGGCGGATGCTGAAGCAGATGTGGGCGGGTTGTAGACGATATCCAAACGAACGCCAGGGTTGCTTCGGCGGAACGCCAAAGCTGTAAGGAGAAGACTGGCCCCTTGATCGGAAACGAAATCGCCTACAATAGTCAGGACCGCCCAGTTCTCTTTGGTAGAGTCGGCGTACGCCTCAATGGCGGGGATATTGCTAAAGAGGCCGTCATGTTCAGTGTATATCTTGTTGACGTCCAGAATCTTAATAGACTTGTCATCTTCTGGGTAAATGTAGGTGTTTCGGCGTTTGACGGCCTTCTCGAGGAAGAAATCGGGAAACCAGACTTCCTCAGTAATCGCACCAAAGTAGACAGCTCGCTGGATGGTTTGCAAATCACTGCTAGCCTTCATACTCATAGCCTGCAGCCAGTTGTTCTCGCGAGGGACGGGAATCCCGTTGATGAACACAGGCGGGATGGGGGTGTTCGCGTTCAGTCTCTTTACCCAGCTCCGGGCCAGCTCCAACACGTTGTGGAGCTCCTGAGATTGCAACACATCGTCGAAAGCAAGCAGTTTGGCAGTCGGAAGCGGTTCGCGATCCTTGATTGCCTTTTCGAAGACGCTCTGATCCGGTTTCTCCGTCTTGGCGTCCTGCATGGCGGCATCCAGATACTCGATGAACACCTCCAAGCCGTAGTTGTCCAGAAGGTAGTACAGAACCTTCGTGATCTTGGCAGCATCCTCGGTGGGTGTCAAAGGGACCAGACCGAACCGAATCGGGACCTTTCGCTGTATGAAAGTGTTGAGCTGAGCCACCACATTGAGGTCCTCGATCTTGGAGAAGTCCACGGGGACGATAAGATTGAAAATGTCTCGCCTGATGGGAGGCAGCTGACCGGGGTAAACGCGCTGGAGAAGCTGGGATAAATTAACAAGCCGGTCGTGAGTAGGAGTACTATACAGCACTTACCGCCGTCAACTGGCTAGGGAAATCCTTATATCTCTCGTCCTTTTCAAGATCGTTGAGGAACATGATTACTTCTTCTTTCTCCTCGTCGTCCGTCCAGTCGAAGCGCGGCGGCTCGTCATCGGCTTTGGACTCAGCAACCTTGGGATGACCAAGGAGAGACACCGCTTGGCCCCCAGTGAAGCCGAGATCGCGGACACCGTCAATGAGCTTGCGTTCGCGGCGAAGCAGGTCAATGATGGTGAAGGCCTCAATCTGGCGCTCGATGAGCTGCACGCCGTTCATCCAGAGCACGTTCATGCCGCTGGGAACTAGTTGCTGGCGGTTCAGCTGGTGCTCGGCAAGGAAATTCGTAGAGACGTTATGAGCAGCAATTGAGGTCGAAAACTTGGGAAAGTCCTGCGTAAGTCGAAGTAGAGTCTCAAAGGGGTCCTGGCTCTGCATGATGAAAGACGCGGCCTTGAGACCGAGCTCCTGAAGTTCGGATTTTGCCAAAGGCTTCAAATCAGCCACATCCTCGGCGGCGTCAAGCACCTCTCCGGCGTTGGCAATCTTCTGCGAGTCGTCAGATTGCGCCTCACGGTCATCGATAACGATGTAGTCGGTTCGCTTCAGGGCGAGCTCGACTCCGTATCCGCTGACAGGCAGAGGCTCCTCATAGATACCGGCAGGCTTCGTGTAGCGAAGACGATACTCGATCTCCCCTTTGCGTGCTTTCTCCGCCAAGGTACTGTGGAATGGGCCGAAAGCAGACGAAGCTGGGTCGGCGTACAGGATAGCCTCACCGCCGGATCCCAGGACTCGATCGAAGGGCAGGACCTTTGACCCGTCCAAGGCCGACTCGGGCTCTTTCGGAGTATCCAGGGTGGGAGCGCAGTATTGCTTTCCTCCCAGCTCGACCCAAGCTTCACAGCCATCCTGGGCGTCGGATCCGAGCTTGGGCTCAACAGCGGTTCGGTAGTACTGGTAGTGAGCCTCGATCCGAGGCGCGGCGGTCCTGAGGGAAAGAGCCAGCTTGAAAGTAGAGAGAGCATCGGGAGTGTTGACGTGACCATCCTCGTTGAGGACATGAAGGAACTTGTCGTAGACATCTTTGTCTGTCTTGGCTTCGCTAAAGTACCCGTTGGCGATGCGGTCGAGCAGGGGGAAATAGGCTGTCGCGTTTTCGCCCGCAGCAGTCTCACTAGAGGACATAAGTTAGCGGATAGGAAGGGGCAAAGGGTGTTGAATTCAGGACAAAGCAGGCAGTTTGCTTACAGCAGCTCGAGAAGATAGGGGCCAGACGGGAAGGCGGCCTTCATGTCCACGGTAACGGAGGGAACGGCGAGGACATTGACGGCCGCCGACAGCGTCAGGGCAAGGCCCATTGGCAGTCGGGAGAGGCGCAACATGGCGAAGGAGGCTCTGCGACGGCCGGCGCAAGGGCTGTCCTCCAATTTCGCGGTTGCTTTCAGTCGATGAATGGGGTATGAAGGAAGTGGAAAATAGTATGGTCTTTTGGGCGAAGATGAAGTGTTTCAAGAAGCAAAACGAGGTAAGCAGGCCGCTTCTGGAATTTTCCTTGAGTCAAAAAGAGAGGCAGGGGCGCCTGAGTGTCTGTAGTGTTCTATCGCATGGTTGTTAGAGGCACCTAGGGTAAGAATGCTTGGAGGGGTCCCAGAATTCGACTATGTAACTACTTCAGGTGTGTAAGTGCGCGCGCGCGCGCCGCCTTCTGAACACATTGACAAAAAAGCTGTATCAAAGAGGACTAGCGTCGCCCGCGTCAGGGGTCTTGGGTGCACGGGGAAGAACGGCAGAAAACGGGCCTACTGGAGGGGCATTTGCTTATGTCAGCTTCGGCAGTGCGCCCCCCTCAGGAACTACAGGACCTAAGTATCCGTACGATGTACGTACCCAAGTACCTAGGTTAGGTACCCCTAGTCGGGCATTGCAAGGGAGGACTGGATGGGATCGGGCGGTGAGGACCCGGAGAACGGGGGAACTCTGATGCGGGAGCTCCTGTCAATCGACGCCATTGGGGCCCACAACGTAACCCACACTTTACAGATGGCCACGAAGCGGAATTGTTACTAGGGGCGCTGAGACGAGGAAGTGGCCTTTACGTATCTCTCTACCTTGTCGCTTGCTTGCTTGCTTCGGATACTTCTACGCATCCAACCCCTTCACCGCGCCCTCTTTTCGTGACCCGTGAATGTCACCATTCTCCCCGATTCCAGCTGCAACCTTTCGTGGTCGGTAAGCTGGCTTGCAATTGATCTTCCCTTCTTATCAGAGGTGCCGCCTGTTTTTACCTCGCTGGTTGCTAGAAGCTCCGGCTTCACCTCCCCGCCATAATGCAGGCCTCCTCGGGCATGTTGACCAAGGTATGCTATGCTTCCGCCCTGTCTTCGGCGCATTGAGTCGAGTCTCTCCCAGTGTCCACTCGATAGCTCACCCAGCATACAGTTCGAGTCCAAGTCCTCGCGCGCCAAGGGCATCGCCTTCCATCCCAAGAGGTGAGAGCAGACCATCCAAAACCGCAGATGCCCATCTCGACATGTGGCCCCCTTGCTGACGCATAGCTACCAGACCATGGATCCTCGTCGCCCTTCACTCCTCCACTATCCAGCTCTGGGACTACCGCATGGGAACACTCATTGATCGATTCGAAGAACACGATGGCCCGGTTCGAGGAATTGACTTCCACAAGACGCAGCCCCTCTTCGTCTCGGGAGGCGACGACTACAAGATCAAGGTCTGGTCCTACCAGACCCGCCGGTGCCTGTTCACCCTGAATGGCCATCTCGACTACGTCCGCACCGTATTCTTCCATCACGAGCTGCCATGGATCTTGTCGGCTTCCGACGACCAGACCATCAGGATATGGAACTGGCAAAACCGCTCTCTGAGTGCGCCCAATCCTCCCTAGCCCGCCCGTGAATGCGCACTCCGACTGACTGACCTTGCCTCCCAGTCTGCACCATGACAGGACACAACCACTACGCCATGTGCGCTCAGTTCCACCCCAAGGATGACCTCGTCGTCTCCGCCTCCCTCGACCAGTCTGTCCGTGTCTGGGATATTTCCGGCTTGCGCAAGAAGCACTCGGCCCCGACATCGATGACCTTCGAAGATCAGGTTGCGCGTTCGAACCAAAACCAGGCTGATATGTTTGGCAACACCGACGCCGTTGTCAAGTTTGTTTTGGAAGGCCATGACCGTGGTGTGAACTGGGTAGCGTTTCATCCTACCATGCCTCTCATCGTTTCTGCTGGCGATGACAGACTCGTCAAGCTCTGGCGCATGAGCGAAACGAAGGCCTGGGAGGTTGACACTTGCAGAGGACACTTCCAGAACTCATCTGGCTGCTTGTTCCACCCCCACCAGGACTTGATCCTCTCTGTCGGCGAAGATAAGACCATCCGTGTCTGGGACCTCAACAAGCGCACCGCCGTGCAATCCTTCAAGCGCGAGAACGATCGGTTCTGGGTTATCGCGGCCCACCCCGAGATCAACTTGTTCGCCGCTGGCCACGACAACGGCGTCATGGTCTTCAAGTTGGAGAGAGAGAGGCCGGCGTCTTCGGTATACCAGAACAATCTCTTTTACATCACCAAGGAGAAGCACGTCAAGTCGTACGACTTCCAGAAGAGCATTGAGAGCCCAACTCTCCTGTCGCTCAAGAAGCTTGGCAGCCCCTGGACCCCGCCGCGAACTCTTTCCTACAACCCTGCTGAACGCTCCGTACTCGTCACGTCGCCCTCCGACAACGGCTCTTATGAGTTGATCAACCTCCCTCGTGATGGATCCGGCGGAATCGAGCCTACTGAATCAAAGCGTGGTCAGGGCAACTCGGCCATCTTCGTCGCGCGCAACCGCTTTGCCGTTTTGAACACCTCGAGCCAGACGATCGATATCAAGGATCTGTCCAACAACACGACCCGATCTTTCAAGCCCCCTGTCGGAACAAGCGATATCTACTTCGGCGGTACTGGTAACCTCCTCATCATTACTCCGACCTCTGTTCATCTCTACGACATCCAGCAGAAGAAGAGCGTCGCCGAGCTCGCGGTCACCGGCGTGAAGTACGTGGTGTGGTCCAATGATGGCCTTTACGCGGCGCTCCTGAGCAAGCACAATGTAACCATTGTGACAAAGACTCTTGAGCAGGTCAGCACTCTACACGAGACCATCCGCATCAAGAGCGCCACCTGGGATGATGCTGGTGTTCTGCTGTACTCGACCCTCAACCACATCAAGTACACCCTGCTCAACGGCGACAATGGCATCGTTCGCACTCTGGATCAGACTGTCTACTTGGTCCGCGTCAAGGGCCGCAATGTATACTGCCTTGACCGAGCGGCGAAGCCCAAGGTTCTTCACGTTGATCCGACTGAGTACCGATTCAAGCTTGCGCTCGTCAAGCGAAACTACGAGGAGATGCTGCACATCATCCAGAACTCCAGTCTTGTCGGCCAATCCATCATCTCTTACCTTCAGAAGAAGGGCTACCCTGAAATTGCTCTGCAATTCGTGCAGGATCCCACAACCCGGTTCGAGCTCGCCATCGAATGCGGTAACCTCGATGTTGCCGTTGAGATGGCTAAGGAGTTGGACCGCCCCAAGCTGTGGCAGAGACTGAGCGCGGAAGCCTTGGCCCATGGCAACCACCAAGTTGTGGAGATGGCCTACCAGAAGCTGAAGCAGTTTGACAAGCTTTCCTTCTTGTACCTGTCCACCGGTGATCACTCCAAGCTGGCTCGTATGGCCAAGATCGCCGAGCACCGTGGCGATTTCACCGCGAGATTCCAGAATGCTCTTTACCTCGGCGAGGTGGAGGACCGGATCCAGATGTTCAAGGAGATTGACCTCTGTAAGTTCAAGCCGCTCGGAGTGCTGGTTATCTCAGCTAACGTATTTAGACCCGTTGGCGTATATGACGGCCAAGTCTCACGGCTTGGATGAGGAGTGCCAAGCTATTCTTGAGGCTACCGGCCTCACGGAAGACCAGCTGGAGACTCCCACTATCGGCGAAGCTCTGACACCCCCAAAGCCGGTTGTGCCTACATACAAGGCCAATTGGCCTACAAAGGCCACGTCGCAGTCGGTCTTTGAGAAGGCTCTGCTTGGCCAGGTCGAGGGTCTTTCTTTGGAGGACGAGCCCGCAGCTGCCAACGGCTTCGAAGATGCTGCCGAAGATGACGGTGCCGCCAAGAAGAATGGCAACCTGATCGATGCCGATGACGAGGAGGACGCCGCAGGCTGGGATTTGGGCGACGACGACGTTCCTGAGATTGAAGGCGACTTCGTCAATGTTGACAGAACGGAGGCCGGGGGCGCTGGCAGCAGCGAGGCCGACCTCTGGGCTCGTAACTCCCCTCTCGCCGTGGATCACGTTGCTGGCGGCTCATTCGAGTCAGCAATGCAGCTGCTCAACAGACAAGTGGGAGCCGTCAACTTTGCACCGTTGAAGCCTCGTTTCCTTGAGGTCTACCAGGCATCAAAAACATATCTCCCGGCCTCTGCTAACCTCCCTCCATTGGTCAACTACGTGCGGCGCACGGTTGAGGAGACGGACCCTAGAAAGGTGTTGCCAGTCGTGCCTCGTGACCTCGAGTTCTTGGCTACCAACGACCTTCAACAGGGTTACAACTCTATGAAGACGAACAAGCTCGAGGACGGTCTCAAGATCTTCAAGGGTATCCTACACTCCATCCTCATCAATGCTGTGTCCAGCGAAAGCGAGGTGGCAGAAGCGAAGAAGCTCATCACATCTGCCAGCGAGTATGCTGTGGCTATGGAGATTGAGCTCAGCCGCCGCCAGCTTGGCACTACGGGCGAACAGCTCAAGCGCGGCCTGGAGCTTTCTGCCTACTTCACCATCCCCAAGATCGAGGTTCCTCACCGACAGCTTGCCCTGCACAACGCGATGCAGCTAGCGATACGTAACAAGAACTATGGATCAGCCCTCAGCTTCGCCAATCGCATTATTGCCAACGGCGGCTCCAGCAAGCTGACCGAAAACGTGAGTATCGAATCATTTACTTGCCCCAAAGTATAATTCACTAACTTTTTCTTTTTTAACTGCAGGCCAAGAAAGCAAAGGCTCAGTGCGAGCGCAACCCCTCAGATGCGATCGAGATTGAGTTTGACCAGTTTGCCGAGTTTGACATCTGCGCTGCAAGCCACACACCTATTTATAGCGGTACCTCGTACGAGGAGTGCGCCTTCGACGGTTCCAAGTACCACACCAAGTACAAGGGCAGCGTCTGCAAGGTCTGCGAGGTGTGCGAGATTGGCAAGCACGGTAGTGGCCTGAAGCTCTTCGCGTAAAGAGCCGGGATAATGGTTATGGACCCATGATGGAAAAGCTGCATGAAGTTGCAGTGCGCTCGGCCAGTCGGGGATTGTCGGGTCCCGGGAAAAGTTTACAGTAGACAGGCTGGGAGTGCCTGACGGAAATCCCAGGCTTTTGATTGTTAGCAATAGTTTGTGGGAGACGAATATATGCCATCACTTGATCAAGAATTGCGGCGTGCGTTTCAGTATAGTGCTTGTTTACCAACTAAACTGTCTCGGCTGTGCGTCTGTCAAACTCTTCACGCCTACGCGGTCCCAAACTAATCAGCACTGTCGAGAACTTGCAATATCAGCCACAGTTCTGCAAGGCAGGCAAAGGCAAGCATGCACAACGCGTGAGATCATAAACGCCCCGGCCTAGGTTCCCTTATCCGTGGCCCTCTTTCATGGTCTATCGCATGATATTAATACAGTAGGACACCGCCGCCTTCGCCGTCCCCTCTCTCTCTCTCTACGCGATCTTTACACGATGGTCTCCAGTTCCCTTGCGTAGCCGAGAGTGTTTTCTATCACCATCTGGCTCATCTCCTTATCGGTCGTGCCGTCCTCGGCGGCGACGCCCTCCGCGGTATCGGGGAAGAAGATCTGGCCGTCCTTCAGAATCCAACCGCGCTGCTGGGCAAAAGAGATGACGTCGCCCTCCGAGTCGAGGAAGAGGAGGGACTTTGCGGAGCTGATGGGCAGGCTTGGGTAGGCGCGCTCGCTGCTGGAGGCGATCTCGGAGCGGATTTGGAAGGTGAGAATCTGAGGGTGGGGTGGTTAGCTTCTGACCGCACTGAAGGGGAGGGGGGGTTATAACGGGCTGGGTGACTAGCATACCTCTGAGAAGACTCCGTATTCCTCGCTGGGCACCTCGCGGCTCTTGAGGGCGTTCCACACGCGGTCGTAGCTCCCCTCCATCAGCCACCTCTCAAGACGGATAGGGTAGCCGAGGAACTTGTCGCTCTCGACAGCACTGCTATCGCCGCCGCCCTCGCGGTTAGCGAGGCTCTCGAGCTCCGAGTGGAACTCTGCGTAGCGACCCTGGGTGAGAAGAAGGAGCAGGTACAGGCCGGTGACCTTGTTGCGGTCGGGCAGGTTGGGCGGGAGCAGGTTAGAGGGGAGCTCATAGAAGGGCTGGAGCTGCTGGACGTAGCGGGTGAAGGCGTCCGGGTTCTTTGCACGGATGGAGGCGAGGGCGCCGTGCTCGTACGTCTCACGTGCGAGGGCGAGGAGCTGGGGGGACGTCTGCTGCTGGGTGGTGGCGGAGGACGGGGTGAGGGCGTTGAGCTGGAGGAGGTGGAGTTTGGCTTTGGAGAGAAGGGCGGAAGACTCTGCGTAGGGGAGGGAGGAGCCCTTTCCGCGAAGCTGGGTGAGGACCTGTTGGAGGTTGCGTTCGGCCATTGTTGGGCTTGCTGCTGCGGGGTGTACGTGTGGTGATAGCTCTGGTAGCGGGGGGATGAAGCGTCGACAGTTATCGGGTCCAGTAGGAGGGATTTATCGATTATATGCAGTACTCTTCTGGAGAGAAGGATCGGTCGATTGGTGTTACGGGAGGGGTGAGGGGGCAGGTATGGCGAAGTTGATGAGTGTGATGTTGATCGTCAGTGTCCAAAAGGTGCTGGCTGGGTTCGTCGCTTTGGACGTTTGGCTCAGCAGGCTGAGATAGGCTGACGAAAGGTGCCGTCAAGCTGGCAAGGTCCGTGCCGGGGCCCTTTCCCACCGAGGCGCTAGCATTTTCCGGGCCTAGTCTGTCTGGAGCTGCCTGAAGAGCTGGTCACTGGTGGTCGAATGCAGCCGGACTGCTGAGTAAGAAATTGGGTCACGTGATGCGGCGATAACAGGCCGACGTCGCCTGGGCCTACGCATTAAGTACTCTCTTCAGTTCCTGCCAGGTACCGTCCCGTTTGAGCCAGTAAGTACTATCAACTCAAATGTGAAGTAAAGACGGATATGAAGGCCATCTTTTGGCACACCATGGAATAGAATAGTATTGAAAAAGACGGCAAAAATAGATTACGATTTCGAGACTTTTGGGCAAATAGGGCCAGCTGTTCGACTCACGGACTTCAGTTCCGATGCCGCAACGGCTGTGAAGTAAAGACGGATATGCTGCATGGAATTCTAAACTGTAGCTTCGTGGCACATTGCTGGTAAGCCATTTTCGATTCCGGTGATGGGCGAGTGCGACGAACTTCTGCTCGGGCGTGCCGACTCGATGCAGTTGTCTCATAAAATTTCGAGCTGCCAGAGGAGGCCCAGCTATCTGGATAGGATAGCTCAACATGTCTGAGAACCGGTCCTCCGGGAGCTTGTGCAAACAAATCGCCAAATCGGCAGATCTTTCTGAAACCGAGTCACCTCTCGGGAGCTTGAAGACTCGACATCTGCTCTGTAAGTCAATTGCGCATCCGAGTTGTCTTCTGCCTTGAAGACACGCGGGAACGGAAGGTCGTTATCAAGACAATGCTCTTGCCTGGCTGGGCAGGCAGAGTGCTTCAACGTCGCTGTGGTCAAGATTTTGGGATGAGCGTCCTCAGCGACCTAGTGACCGGCCACGTCAGTTACAACTAAGCAGCAAATCAAATTTCCGTCTTCAGATCAGGGTTGGCTTTGGGCCAGAGAGGTTGACGTCAATAACATCCTTTTTTTCGTACAACGAGCCGCGAAATGCTGCCACAGGAGAGAGCCCGTAGACCGCGGAGAATAGGGAAGATGGAGGGTCAATAAGACCTTGGATGATGGGCTTTGAATAGCTCGAGGTCGGAATAGCATGCATTTCACGTGATAGATCTGCAGAGTGTCATGAATGCAACTTAGTTTACGTCGTGAACTGTGTGAGGCATGTGGCGTTCATACTCATTGTTCTGGAAGCTATGTTCATTTTTTGGCATGCATATAGGAGAAACTGACTTTACAGTGGTTTTGGCCATGGGAACTCGTCTCGGATGCCTCTGGTAGAACCCCAGCAGGATATGGATACAAGCATATGCAACTTCCAGTACGTTCGACTTCGTCTTCGGAAGCGGTCAGTCTTGGCCAATGTTCTTTGTTCCGCCATTGGTCTGCCGTCAGTCACTGTGAAGTCGTTGGAAACGAGAAGGCAACGCCTAGTAAGGGCCTGGGCTGGGCTGGACTGTCACAAATTGGGGCGCGGCTCGGGCGAAGACACAGGAGAGTTTAGGGCGTCGTCGCCCGAACGAAACAGGGTCGTTTAGTGTTGGCAATAGGGCTCAGCATCTACCAAGCCTTTAGGTTTAGACTTTGACATCTGTGGACTCGCGGCGTACGATATAACGAGTACAGGGCACACACAGCCCGGGAGGCCTGGTTGGATAGATTATGTAAGCTGGGCTGAGATGGGATGAGCAGGTGGGATGGACTGGATCGGATGATGGCCGCTGTGTTAGGCTCTGGGGCGTTTGCGGTTGGGCCAAACAAAGGGTCGACAGAATGGAGGGAAGCATTATAGCAAGATGTAGGTACTGTACCTATCATGGTATACTGTATGTCCATGCAGGAGAAAAAGAAAAGCAAAAAAGGGGGGGATTCCAATTGCGATTGGTCTACCCCCTCCCAATGCGCAATGAATGAATGAACGGGGGGCTGAAGGATGTTTCTATGTTTGGAAACAGGAGCCTGCCTCGGTG
Source organism: Colletotrichum graminicola M1.001 (assembly GCF_000149035.1). Taxonomy (NCBI): domain Eukaryota; kingdom Fungi; phylum Ascomycota; class Sordariomycetes; order Glomerellales; family Glomerellaceae; genus Colletotrichum; species Colletotrichum graminicola. Next base: position 454,558 of record NW_007361023.1, on the reverse strand, counting down.
ACATTGTGGCTGAGCAGGCGGGCTGCGTACAGTACATGCACGATTATATACATATACAATGTAGATAGGTAGCAAGCATACCTAGGTAGTACGATGTAAGTAGGTATGCAAGGCGGGGTCAACTTTGGTCAGGGTATGCATGCGACCGTGTTTGTCGCGGGGTGAGAGAGACAACCAAGTCACTTACTTGCCTTGCTCGTCTGTGGTTGGCGTTCACCCTGATCCTGATGGATATCGTTCGATTGAGATATGCTGCTGACATGAAAATGAGTTGATGGGAAAGTGAGATGAACGACCCGCCTCGCAAGACCTCGACCCACAGTGAGGGGGAGAGGGGGAGGGGCTCTGTAACTTGATCAACACAAGTAGCTACTACCCTCGAAACCGATTGGCCACAACGTCCAATGTCCATTATCGTCGTCGTCGTCCATTCAGATGCGGGTTGTGCCCACTTCCTTTTCTGGGAGGCACAGGAGAGAAGGAAGCAAGAAAGAAAGGACGTCCACAAGGACACAAAGACAGACACAAGCAAGGACGCGGGGAAGGGAAAGAAAGGAAAGAAAGGAAGGGAAGGAAGGGAAGGACGGAAAGGACTGGGTTGGTTGAGACTTGCCTTTTGATCATGGCAAAAGAAGTCGCATGAGAAGGTGCGATTAGAGGGAACTCGTCTCGTCTCTTTTTTGATTCCTTCCTCTTCAGCAATCGGCCGACCCAATTTGCTGCCATATCCCTTCTCTAATGTGTCCTCATAACCGGCCTTGATCCTCGTCTGTCTCAACTCCGTCAAAGCCATCATCCCCAACATACTTCCGACCTGCGTCCACGCGAGCCGGTATGCGACACTCCCTCCTACGAATGACTTGCAGCTGACTTTTGCTCCGCCATAAACTCGGCTCCATCGTCATCTTTCCCAATCCAAGACCCCGAAAACCTTCCTGCCCCCCCCAACAGCACCTATGACAATCAAACACACGAAATGAGGAAGCACAACCCGATTCCGCACGAGCGGCTTGGTCAGGGACCTCTGCCGGATGCCGCGAGCGGCCCACTTCACAACGGCACCGGCACGAGGAGTGCCGCGGGCAGTGATGCTGCTGCTGCTCCCACTGCCTCTGGACCGCATTGCCTATACGAGAACCAATCACGGCGCCCGACACAGACGCAAGCTTCTGACCAAAATCGTCTTTGGATTTGGGGACAAGCAGCTCATGGTAAGTTGGGCCTCCTAGTTTGTACCCGTCCTCTTGGTCTCCAAATCCTTTCGTGCGGACCGTCTCATTTCCATCAAGCCCAACGGACCCCCGAACCGGAATTGCTGCTGCTGCTGTTGCCGTTATCGCTGCTCCTGCGCTGCTCTGTTCTGGGTGGCTTGCCCTTTCTTCGCCAACCAATATCCCGCCTGCATGTCATGGCTGTGGGTGGCGGGTGGTATGTGGCAAGCGAAATATGTGTACCCAAAGTACATTAGGGCGGCTTGTCTCGCCGGATATGCTGGATGTAATGCCATGTGCACATGCCAGAACCTCTCTGGCGCATCACCGCTGCTGTGTCTGCAACCACGCGCAGTCACTGTCGCTCGCACTCGATTCTGTTTGCGATTGCTCAACCACACGTGTACTTACTGCTACTGTCTGGACTGGACTCCCGCTGCCGCGAACATGATATCTATGCTCAACGGACGACGAGAAATCCTTTTCACTGACGAAATGGACAACGCTGCAAAGTCGGCTTAATAAAGTATTCCACACACACGCACACGCACGCTTGAAGTTGTCTTACATGGCTCATCCCAGCACTCTCCGTCGCTTACCTTTCGCTTTCGGTACATGGCCCTTGACATCAGCCTGGTCCCTGCTCTATCCACCATCAGAGTAGGTACGGATGAAGTACTGCTCGGTGCCCTTCCGCCAAGCCAGCATCAACGCCAGCTTTGATTCCCAAAGAAAACAAGAAAATAAAAAGCACTTCTCCCAACCCAGCCGTGGCTTGCTGTCCATCTACTTGTCGGTTATGCTACAGCGTTCTGGCGCCGGTGCTGCGGCTTGGGGTGGTGGAGCAGCATTTCCGACAGCGAGACCAACGACCCCTCATTCTCGACACTAAAACTTCCCTGCCCAGTCAGTCCCGCTCCTGGGCGATGAGGGGGGTAAGGGTAAAGGGAGCAGTATAACGGGCCCTTCCCATGTTTCACCAGCCGGTTTGGGTGAATATCAGGGAAAAAATAGGGGACGGGCAACCACCTCTTCTGCACGCTAAAAGAAAGGGCCCGCCGCCGAGATTCCTAGATGCTTTGAGCTTCGACCTGGACTCTCCACTCCCCGCTTCCGGCCGCCTTCGCTCTTCGGTTCGAGACAGAAAGCAAGTGAAAGCAGAGACAGCAACTCAAGAACGAGAGACGCATCACTGGAACTCCCCCAAGTCCTATCCGACATCAGCCCAGCCGTGATAGTTTTGCTTTTTTTCCCCTTCTCTTTCTCTTTTTGTTCCGTGCTAAATTTCCCCCACCCAGGAGGACAAGACTACCTATCTGCCCTTGCCCGGGGTATTGCAAAACAGACAAGTTAGCCGACAAGCAGCAGCACCAGCAGCACCAGCAGCAGTTCTCTTTTCGGGGGACTCCAGAAGGTGGCCAACGCCCTGTCAGCAATACGCATACGCAAAGTCAGAAGGAAGGAGAAAAGAAAGGAAGAGCTGACAGTGGCTCCAACCCAAACGTCATTCCGCTCAACCCCCGCTGACGGATAAACCTCCTATTTATGCAGCTGCACTTCAGCCCAAAACCACAACCGACGACATGTCACAATTCGGCGCGACCTTCGTTCCCGGAGGGTTCGACGATTATTACATGCCCGAGGTCGTTGCACCTTCGCCTCAGCGGTACGCCTGTTCCCTCATTTTAATCCCGGCGGATCGCTCATGGGTCCCTCCTTTCCCGCTCGCTGGATCTGGAGATGGGGCCGTTTTTTGGCGCTCATCCTCTCTTTGTTCAGCCCTTTCTTTAGCTCTCCCCCCCCCCCCCTGGCCCAGCAACCTTTGCTGACTGTCCATTTTCTTCAGTGTGACGCCCCAGGTCCCCCAGAACATGCAAAACGACCTTCAGCGCATGGAACTTGAAGCCCGCGAAGTCGATCCGAACCGGAACCCATCCAACATCACCAACCGCCACGGCCGAGAGCCGTCCCTGTCGTCGGTTCTCAAGCCCGCCGTCTCTGGCGCGCCAGCTTTGCCACCGAAGGGAGGCGTCAACGCACCCACCGACGGCGCATCTTCGTCCGATCCCTATAGACCCTTCCACGACGATAGCGCGAGCGGCAACCACCTTAAGATGCGGCCCAGCGCGGCGCCCTCCTTCTCGCCCTTCCCCAAGGTCAAGGGCGACAACATTCCCCCGACGGACGAGGAAAAGGAGGAGATATTGTGGAATGCCCGCGAACATGTCCTGCACTCTAACAACGTCTCCATGCAGCTGTCATGGGCCCGTGACACCTTGGCGTGGGCCGAGGTCATCATGGAAGCCAGAGCCAGAGACCCGGACAGCGGCCGCCAGACACCAAAAGTCGAACACGAGTTGCGTACCGACGCTATCAATATCGTCAACTATCTGGTGAGCCAAGAACACCCCGAGGCCCTCTTCATAAAGGCCAAATGGCTCGAGTTTGGCAAATTCGGCTGCCGCCCGGACAAACGAGATGCCTACACAAAGTACCAGCGGGCGGCGGAGCTGGGCTACGCCCGTGCAGAGTATCGCCTGGGCATGCTGTTCGAGAACTCGAACGATTACAACAAAGCCGTCGAGCACTACTACCTCGGCGTGCGGCTCAAAGACTCGGCAGCTATGTACCGTCTGGGCATGATGAACCTGCTCGGCCAGCACGGCCATCCGAAGGACTACCAGCGCGGCCTGGACCTCATTAGGGAAGCTGCTGACCTTGCGGACGAGGATGCGCCTCAGGGGTCCTACGTCTACGGCATGCTCCTTGCCAAGGACCTTCCAGACATTGACATCCCCGAGGCCTTGCTTCCCGTGGACTTGGTGTTGGCCAAAATGTACATCGAAAAGGCTGCCTACCTCGGATTCGCCAAAGCCCAGTTAAAGATCGGCCAGGCCTACGAGCTCTGTCAGCTTGGATGCGACTTCAACCCCGCTTACTCGATCCACTACTACGGCCTCGCAGCCCAACAGGGTCAGCCCGAGGCCGCGCTTGGTGTCAGCAGATGGTTCCTGTTCGGATACGAGGGCATATTCAACAAGAACGAGCAGCTTGCGTTCAAGTATGCCCAGGACGCCGCCAATGCAAAGTTGCCGACCGGCGAGTTCGCGATGGGCTACTACTACGAGATTGGTGTTCACGTACCCAAGGACTTGCGTCAAGCCAGATTCTGGTATGAAGCCGCTGCCGACCACGGCAACAAGGATGCCAGGGGCCGCATCGATGCCTTGGACCACGAGAGGAGTCTGACCAAGGCCGACCACGAGACCACTACGCTCACGAGAATCAAGTCGCAACACGGGTCTCAGCGCGGCAAGCGACCTGACCGTTTCAAGACGCCGAACGCCATGCCGACTGTCTCGGAGAGCACCCCTGTCACTCCCACCGATGTACACCCCGGATATCCAGGTGGTTCGGCCAAGACGTCGCCTCATCCGTCCCCGAGAGTACACCCATCTCCCGGGCATGAACCTGTTGATTATCCCGATCCCTCCCGGCCTACTAGTATGGGCAACAACAGACCATCGGCATTCACCGTCAATCTCGACGGCAACTTGGCTGTTCGTCCCAAGTCGGCCGCCCCTTACCCCGAAGATGATAGGCCTGCGCCCCTCAATCTCAACAGACCCAAGTCGACGGCCCCCTATCCCGAAGACGACCTCCACGCTCGGGCATCTGGACCTCAGCTTTCTCCTCACTACAACACCGGCGGCCGTCCCCCAGCCGCCCCCCACTCGGATCGACCGGGGAGCGCATTTGGAATTCGCACCGGACCTGGCGGCCCTCCCCTTCCGGGATCCGCAGGCAATATTCGTCCTTCGCAGTCAATGGGCAACATGGTTCCCCCCGCCGGCGCCGATCCGCGCGGCCGTGTGCCAGTCGGACCTCCTTCCGGATACCGTCAGCCCAGCCCCGGGCCCGCACCCCGTCCGTCTACGGCACAGCTGTTCCCCGCCTCGGGTGGTCTTCCCTCCAATCCTGCCGCGAACAAGCTTGCCAAACAGAACCCTTATGCCAAACCACAACCCTCACCGCCGTTTCAACCGGGCAGCTACGGGCCGGGCGATTACGGCCAGCCTTCCCCGTTGCCGGCGCAGCCTGGAGGCTATGGCCAGAGAACATCGTCTATCCCCCCCGAGCAGTACGGAGGATATGGCAGAGGCGGCGGGGGGCCGGCGCCTTCGCGTGTCGAATCAATGCCGCTTAGCCCATCGGGCCACCCGCGCCCCCAAGCCGGTCCTGGACCGGCTGGTGCGCCTAGGCCTTTCCCCAACCGGCCAGACCTTACCGATCAATCCGGTCGTACGGGCAGCGCGCCGCCATCATCGCAACCGCGACCACAGCAGCAGCCCAGCCCAGCTCCTAGTGCCCAATCGGTGCCCGCGAAGAAACCACCGGCAGGCCAAGGACCTGCGACGTTTGAGGCGATGGGCATCCCCAAGGGCAAGGACGAGTCGGACTGCGTGAGTAGATTTGTTTGGCTACCGACGAGAACGTTGCTAACAAAGTGTCCAGATCGTGATGTAAACTTCTCTCTCAGATACCAATTTCACTTGATGATATGATGCTTTCCAACTTTGACATCGGGGTGGCTGGAGCGTGGTATGTAGATAGCAGTCGCTCAGTTGGGCCCATGATCCGGCTGCCAAGCGGGAATACAACAGCACCCGATGGACAATTGAACTATTTTGAGCACACGGCCCAATATCCTGGAGTGTGGTAGCTTCCAATGTGTCTGTGGTCTCAAGTACATGATCCTAACAACCCCCCCCCCGCCCTCAATTGTCTCATCAAGGCCCATCGAGTGATCAACAAGGTGACGGGGTTTGTAGACGGTGATTTTTGCGTCATGTCGGGGACTTTTTAGCCCAGAGGAACGAACGGGACTGTCCCGGGGCCAGAGACGGGTGTAAAACAGCTCCGGAAAGCATCATGCGCAGCACATGTGGGGGGGGGTAAGGATATACGCACGAAGTCATGGATTGAGAGGCGGCGTCCCGTTTGTTTGTCTGGCTTTATGTGTGCGTGTGTGCGTGTGTGCGTGCCTTGATGGAAACTGTTCTACTCTACAGGTTTATCAGGACCGCAGGCTACGTACGTCCCATGTGTTTCTACAACTTGGGCTCACTCCGTCCAAACTGACACCCGACTATCATACTATCATGACATATTCTTTTCCTGCATTTTTTTTTTTTTGTGGGTGCATCTTTCCCCGGTTTTCTCTTTTGCCTCGCAATCCTTTCTCCAATTCAGTGCCGTCCGGGTATATCCATCCGTTTCTTTCGGTATATCCACCATTCCGCCCTTTCACTGACGGCAGTGTCGTATTTCATGTCTTGCAATCGTGCCATCTATCCATCGTCTCGGTGACTGTCCTTATGACTCGTCACATCATCCGCATGTGGCAGCCACCTTCGTCTTTGGCGCTTACAATTTCAATCTTCGCCGTTATGCACGATCTTCATCTCACTCGTTCCGAGTCGTCCTGCAGGCATTCTCTTTTTACGTCCCTTTTTGTCCGGTCGAGCCTGTTCCTCATTCGTATCGTATACTTTGTATGAAGTGGATGGAAGTACGATGGACGGTTAACATATTAGTCGCACTTGCCTCTGGCAGCGGACGCCACCTCCCCTAAGGGGGCGCAAGTAATGGAGTCTGCTGTCTTGTCATTGGCCGAGAATCTGCGGCGCTTCTTCTGCCCTCGCTCGACCCTGGCCTTGAGTTCCTCTTGGTCCTTCTGGAATGTCCGAACTAGTTGAGACAGGCTGTCCACCTTGTCGGTAATGGTCCGCTCAAAGGTGGTCTGCCGTTTGTTGACGGCAACGTACTGATCATCCATCTTGATAACAGCCTGCTTCAAAGCAGTCTGCTGGTTGTCGACGAGCTGGGTAAGGGTTTCCACCTTCTTCGTTAGGGTCTCGTTATGAGCGGCCTGCTTGTCCTGAGACTTGTGCTGGTCATCGGCATGCTTTGCGATGGTCTGCTCAATTGCCGTTTGCTTGTCGCTGAGAGCCTTGACTTCGCTAGACAGGCTATCAAGTTGTCGAATTAAGGGGGAAAGCTTCTTGTCAAGACGGGCCTCGATTTTTGCCCAGGTCTCCTCAAGGGATTCGTACTCCGCCTTGGTGGCGACGGGCTGACCGGTCAAAGGGAGGCCATAGGGACCACTGCGGAGCTTCATGGCGACTAAGGTGGCGAAATCATCGGCGCTGACCGGCTGGTTACTCCATTGACTGATTGGATCGATATGCATCGGAGGGGGCGCTGACATTGTATCCACGGGGATGGGTGCCGACATCTTAGCCATAGGGATGGGATTCGTGTCTAAAGGGGCCATGGAAGGAATAAGAGCTGGACTGGGCACGGCAGCTGCAATGGGAGTGGTGGAACCGACAGGCGTGGCAGGAGCGATCGGGGTCGACGGAGCGGGACTTGCGTCATGTCGAATCTCACGTTGTAGTCGAAGGGGGCTGACCGGGTTCAAAGAGGTGGTGGTGGTCTTGCGCTTTTTGGTCCGAGGCTGATCCGCCTCGGGGTGGCCAGGCTTCTTGCTGTACTCGGATGGACGCCGCTCCACCTCGTCGTTGTGGCCTTTTTTGGGACGGGAATCGCTATGGATTTGAAGATGCCGAACCATGTCTACCTGGGTGCGGTGTCGTGAGGTGAAGTCGGCATCGCTCAATCTGCGAATGGGAGGGCTATGCTGTCCAGATGACAGCGGGATAGGAGAGAGTTGGCGCTTGGATGACAAGTTAAGCTCCCTGACCTTGGGAGGAACTACTTTTGTGAGGTTTGTGCCTGTCTTCTTGGCCATGCGGGCAGTCTTCTGAAGCTGCGAGGCAGAAGAAAAGGTCCTTTGTAGGCTCAGGGATGAGGAAGACGCATGGAGGAGGCTCGCAACAACGGGGCGTGAGAGCAACTCGGGCAAGGGGATGACGTGGCATTTGCCATGCATGTTTTGCCAACGGCGGCAAGCCTCCTCGTCGTAGCCTTTATCAACCAGGTTCAGCAAGGCGATGTTCTCGCGGCGGAAGCACTTGGCCACCATCTGGTTCTTGGCTCCGCGCTCCAGGATGATGACAGCGAGGTAGGTGGTCTCAGCCCAGTATTTGTCGCGTGCGAGACACCAGGCAGCCCAGATCTGGGCGACACGCTTGGGAGTCTCTTGGAGCATGTCTGGCTGTTGCTCCGCCATGTTCATGATGGCGACGGCGCTGCGGATGATGGGGTGGTCGGCTCGAGGGACGTAAACGGAACGACTCATGATATCCTTTGCCCAGTTTGCAATCTGGTCAGCAAGAGCTTCGTCCAAGGCGGGATGGGTGCGAGGCCGGTTGATGGAATCGTAGAGCTTCTGAATCTTGCATGGGTGAGAAAGCTGGTTTTTCTCCCAGTACTCATCGCGGAACTCCCTCTCCAGACCGTACAAGTGGACCAGCTTAAAGAACTCTTGCAGGCGGTTGGTCTTCCAGATGTCGGTTCGGATGAAGGCCTCAGATAAGAGGTATCGGTCCAGGGTGATCATGGCTCTCTGGCCCTGTTTCAAGATGCTCTTCATTTTAGAGTAGTGAATGTTGGAACCCAGGTGACGACCGACGGTTTGATTGGTCGATCGCATATCGCGAGCAATGGAGTCCATCATGGGTTTGAGGTCGGGAGTGTAGACAAGCTCGCCTCGCATAGCATCTCGTACCATTGTCTCAGAATAGAAGAGTTTGGGCTGGGGCTTCTTGATAAAGCGAGCCGGGCCGGTTGGGTTGCGGCCAAGGTTGAATGCCACGTGCCTGTCAACCTGCTCATCATGGTTGGTCTCAAAGGTTTGGCTGGCGTTACGCTTCAGGGGCGAGGCTAGTGAACCCATGGCATGCATGGCTGAGTTACTGTTGGTACTCATTGTTCGTTGGATGAGTTGTCTGTTATCATGGAAGACATGTCAGAGAAAGGAGCTGCAGGTAATATGAGAAAGTAATAAAGAAGGAAGAGAAAAGAGACAACAAACGGTACCAAAGTGAGGAAAAGAGAATGATAGAAAGGATCGTATGAGCTTGAACCTCTGTGGACAGAAAGAATGAATACACTTACTGCCGGAGCTGCAGTGGCAATATAGGTTGAGAGTGCTGCGGGTGAAGACAGACACGAGGATGGCCAGGACGACGAGGTACAGATGGGTGAGGGAGTACAACTGAATTCTTCTCTCTTGGCTGCAGGTGAAGACTTGAACGCGTCGTCGTCATCTGTTTTTGTGACAGGAGGGGGGGAAAATAGAAAGAAAACAGAAAAGCCAGAATGAACAACAAAATAAAAAAGGGCAAAAGTAAAGGTGGGAGAAGAAAAATGCAAGTACATAAAGGGAAGCAACGGCCGGATGAGGTCCCCCCACCTGCCTGGATGGGAGGGGGGTGTAGCGTAACTGAAGGATACCTTAGATAGAGAAGGTGCGAGGTGAGGTGAGGTGAGGACCGAGGTCGTGCCTTCCCATCCTGATCTTACTGCTCTTTTGGTCATTTATTGCTTCTTCCTGGATGCATTCTGCCTCGTCACTTGCCGCTTTTCTTCGTCTCCAGCAGGACCATCTGCTTTCCTGGAACTGCCTAGCTATCTTTAGGATCAGCATAAACCAACTGGGCCAGAGAGATGGGGTTAAAGGGGATGACTGACAAGCGCGGATGCGCGGAACATCGCTATGGGGCATGTTGGGCAGGAAAAGGTTGACTGACTTCTTATAACCACGTGGTCTATCCGTATTCTGATTGATATTGGAACGAAACTCGGCCAGGTGACATCCGAATAGGAATGCCAACCACTGCCGCGGGTACTTACACGATATCCACGCATCCGACTTCCATTAAAGGCTATCGGGCTCTTCCATGCATGCCACTGAGCGAGACCAGTTCAGTCCCCCCCGCGCCATGCTAGACCGCTCGTCTTCGTCCTCTGCATGGCGTTCTCTTTTGCTCTTCGGGCGGCCCATATAAAGCTGTTCGATCAGCAGAACAGCGCTGAGCAGACGTCATGACACGTTGTAACACTTGAACATTGACCTGTTGGGAACGTCGTGGTCATCGTGTGGCTACCGGATCTCCTCTGCATCTTGTAGTATTCATCCCGACCCTGAGAGCACCTCCCGACCCAGCGTCTCAGGCCTGGTAAGCCGTGTTTAAATTCCGAAGTAAAAAGGTGACAACAGACTTAACGTCGGACGTCATTGGTGGTTTGCGTTGGCAACGGGTAACCGCATCATCTGCTGGGCATCGACACCGACGCTTAAATATAATGCTGTAGCATCGTCACTAAACCGTTTGTTAGTCTTTGGATTTGGACCCGCAGCCGCAGCTCGTTGATTGGCATAAGGCACGATGATGGGCCCTCGGCCTTTTAGTAGCCAGGCTCCATCACGCTCTTATTTGGCCGGCCTACGAATATCAGCTTTCCGCCCTTCCGCAACCCTCCCGGCCTGATAAGCCCGAAGCCTGGGTCACCTCGGCGGCCCGCTGTAACGGCCGCGTAGACTCGAAGCTCGGGACGACCATCGCTCCTTGACGGCCGTGTCCTCGCGGACGCCGTCGCGTAGGACACGGGGTACCGGCTCGGTTTCAGGCACGTGGCGGTTTGTGACCCAGAGGTGTGAGGCTTCTGATGAAAACCTGTGAACAAGCCCCGTAGATTGCTGATCAACGCGTATCCTCACAGGAACGGGGCGGGGGAACACCTCGGCGCAGCGCAGGGCAGACGGTGTTACGCGGTGCCCGGGACTCTGCCTACCATCGGCGGGGAGGTTCTCCTTGTCGAGGTGCAGGGGCCCGGAGCCCTATCCATACTGTGACAAACGTGTGACAAACCAAAAGGAACCCGGAAACAGACAGACCCTCATCAGGGCCAATGCGAAATACTTACAATGAGAGATTACGGCGTCGGTTCAGATTGATCATCGTATCTACTAAATCAACCAATACGTAACGGGCAACGAACACATCACTAGCCAGATTATGTAGCTGTGGATCATCCCCCTCCCCGCCTCATCAGGTCTTGAACCATAGTCCCCCGCCAGCTTTTCTCGTCTTCACCATCCGCGCAGCAACCCAAAAGCATGTGCCCGCCATCAAACAAGTTCCCGCAAAAACCTGTGCCCCGACGTACTTCCCGTCTGCGGCGGAAATGATGGCCCCGGCAATCGGGGGCCCCGTCAACACGGCAAAGCTGACGATTGTAAACGTCATGCCCATCCGCGTACCCTGCTTCCTCGGGTCGCTCGTCAACTGGCTTAGAGCGGCAGGGAAAAGGCTCTGGATCCCGCTCGCCGCAATTCCGTAGAAGGGCGTCCAAGCGTACAGACCTGCTGTGGATGAAACGGCGACCCAGCAGTACATGAGAAGGCCGGAAGCCAGGGACATGGGGATGAGGGTGTTGATGGACCCGATGCGGTCGGCGATGTAGCCCGGCAGGAGGCGGCCCGGCACACCTACGCCGTTGAGAACGAGTAGGAGGTTGAGAGAAGAGTTGTAATTCAGGCCAATGATATCTCGGGTATAAGAGGCCAGGTAGTAGAAGGCGAAGAAAACGCCTAGGTAGTTCTATCGCACGCAGAACTTGCGTCAGCATCAACACCAGAAAGGAAAGAAAAGGGAGAAACCCATTCGGCATACCAGGAAGGATCCAACGGCGTAGAAGGTGTACTCCAACTCTTTAAATGCCGCCCACTCAACAATGCTTCCCGTCTTTCTCGGCTTCACCCTGGGCCTCAAGAACATGAATGCAACGACCAATGTGCCCATCTGCACAAACGCAATAGAGCGAATCGTCCAGCCGAAGCCAATGGACGGAAGCAGCTGCCTCACCATGGTCGGGTAGATCAAGCCGCCCGAAGAGCTGCCAATCGACACAAACCCCAGCGCAAGGCCCCGCCTCTTGTCAAAGTAGGTCGACGCCGTCGACAGCGCCGGGCAGAACAGGAGGCCGTTGCCGACCCCTAGGCAGATGCCCTGGGCGAGGAAGAAGTGCCAATAGCGCGTGCAGAAGGAGGTGGCGAGCATGCCGAGAGAGACGAGGACGAAACCGGAGATGAAGAGCGGGCGAAAGTAGCCGGCGTCGGTGAGGCGGCCGCTGAAGGTGCTTATGAAGAAGAGGAGGAAGACCTCGAAGGAGCCGATCCAGGCGATGTCGGAAGGCGGGCGGGAGAGGAGGGTGGTGTAGTACGACTGGAAAACGCCGAAAGAGTTCACAACACCCCTGGCGGGTTGTCAGTTTGGCTCGGGCGGGGATGCGCGCCGACCGGGAAGGGGATTAGACTCACCAGGTGTTCATAATAACCAAGTGGGCGCTGAAAACTGTGTGGGTCAAGTCAGACTCGTAGCCTCACCGGGGTACGTCTCGGCGCAACTCACTGGCCATCCATGCGGCCACACCTCCGTCGGGAGGCGGGCTGGGCGTGGCGCTCGACCTCGAGGTGGCCCGGCTGAGCTCCCGGCCGGCGATGCTGGCCGTGTCTGGCCCAGGGCCGAGATGGGCACTCGGGTCCGTGTTCGCGTCCTGCGCCACACGGGATCGGTCGTCGTCCGATGTGGACGGGTCGTTCCCCTTGGCCCCGTCGCCTCCGCTCTTCTCCAAGTCGGAGTCTGTGCGGACCGACATGTTTGTCACCTGTGCGTGCCTCTTCTCTGCATCTTGGGCGGCGCGGTCGGGAGGCGTGCTCATGGTTTCCCTATTGCGGAACAGCGGCGCCAAGCGGGATCCGGTCCTGAACGACTTGGGCGGGTGTATCTCCACAGTGAGTTTGTCAATGTCGTCATGCTTTTTCGGCTCGTGAAAGGACGGACGCGGGAAACTTTGGGGTTGATATGCGAATTCCCAAGAGCCGACGTGACGTGACGTTCGAACACGGTTCTAGCCCCGGGTTCGACGTCGCAACCTATTTATCTCTGCCGAGCAGTTCGTTTCGAAGTTTCCCAAGGGTAAGTCATGCGACGGTCGCCTTGAGACTGTAGGTATTTAATACGACTGCCCGAGTCATGAACAGCACTACCCTAGTACCCATCCACCCACGTCGGCGCCGACCCCGGCCGCGGCGGCGCTGGGACGGCGCGGGAGGGGAATGGGGGAATTGGCATCCACCTGGGAACCTACGCAAGCCGGGGTTGCATCGGCTAAACGAGCAGCGAAAATCCAATCTCGCGCGCGCGACCTGGTATCGGTAGACCGATGACGGATGGCCTTGCAGCCAACCACATTGCCAATGATACGGTGCAGCGCGGACAATCTTGGCTGGGATGATGAGGTGACATGCAGGAGTCAAAGGCACTGGCCGGGATGTTGTCCGTGCTGTTGCAGAGAGGGATGAACTTAGTGCCCGTCCTCCAGATCGTCCAGGTGAGACTATCTCGAGGACCACGGCGTCGGGGACGTGGACCTTGTGCCGGCGACCCCGCCGATGCCGGCTCCGGTGTCTTTTCGGGGGCCCAAGAAGGAACCAGGCGAGGCGTCGCGACAGAAGCATTTCTAGTGCGGCCCCATGCCGTGTATCGGCCTCAATTGCTTCGTATAGGTAGTTGAGGGTCGGTCGGGGACCAATATCTTTGATGAGGTATTGTTGGTTCGAAGTGATGACTCCTGGAATGGAAAAGCATTGACCAGCGGGGAGGGAAGGTTGGATGGGACACAGCGCTCTTTCCATGTCATCGTACCTACCTACCCCTACCTAGGCACACTAGGTAGGCAGATACCACACAAAGTACTATGTACGTACCTCGGTAGCTACACATGCAGTAGGTAGGTACGTATCTCAAAGTACCTACCTCACCTTTTGTTCGACTTAACATCCCGCCCTTGGTCATAAACCACCACCACAGCACGATGCATGCATTGCAAGGAAATCGAACAACTCGGATGCTCGTTTGCCTCTATATCTCTCTCTGCCTCGCTGAAGATCACTGGTTGCTCAGCCTGCTTGCCTAGACGCGCATAGCGGCCAAAAGCATAGCCGACCCTTTCCGCACGGCCAGTCCAACGCGCAACCAACGTACCAATGGCCAACGGCCGCATCATCCCTACTACTCACTCACATATTGACAAGACCAAATACGGCTTCTCTACCTGGCGACATGGCTCATCCCTGGCCAACCGGATGGCCGCCAGGCTGACTTCGTCCCTCCTCTTGCTGTCTGTTCGCTACCTTTCCGTCTGCCTTGACCCCCCAGTTCTATTCGACATCCCATTGGCAGCCTGCGTTAGTCGGGGTCGGCCTCCTGCATCATTTTCTGCGGCTTGTCGTGACGGTTGACATAGCCAAGCCGAGATCCATGTCCATGCGCATAACAGCATTCTGCGACCACGCATCCAACCCAGAGCCATAAACTCTCTCTTGACGAACCAGATGCCACCATCTCCTAACATCACCCCGTCATCTAGGTGCCCCAAAAAACCCCATGAACCTTCCAGACCGACCTCCCATTGCGGGAGTACTAGGCATCGGAGGGGGGTCACTTGAATCTACCCCCCCTCATCCTTGACTGAAATCACCTGTTGAAAGAGACTTCTTCAGATTGCTATGTGAGGCTGCGTCAGAGACACCCCATGAAAGAGGCCTACGTTGCCAACACATGAAGATTCCTGAATGGTCCCGCAGCAGCAGCCTACAGGCAGACGGCCAGTTGAGCATGCCTGTGGTGGCCATCCCTTTTAAATAAGAGTACGTTGCCCGCCCCGACCCAGGGCTTGTGATTTCCAGCTGATGAACATCTTCTCTCCAGCCATTCACCACAATCACAAACCCAAGTCCCCTTCCTCCAGAACTTGAAGGATACGGCATACATACCACCGAATCATCAGCTATGGCTTCCGAAGCATGGTAGGCAACTTTCTGACACCACCCACCTCCCTTGCAGTTATTGCACTGATACGAAGCTTCTTTAGGACTCGCTCGTCACGGAGCTTCAATTCTCCCGCTCCATGTCGCTTTTGGAAGGGTCCCGGATCGTGTCGTTTTGGGGACAAATGCAAATTTGTTCACGACAAAGCCAATAGCGATAGCCGCCGTCCCCATATGCAGCAGTCCAACCCCACGAGCAATCCTCCTAGTGCCGAACGCGAGAAGCTCTATGCCTGGAGGCGATTACGGCCTAAGCCAGCTGAGCTGCCTGTCCAGTTGGACCGCGAAACACCCAAGTACTTCCAAACGGCTTTTGAATTGGTGGAAGAGGACGTGGGCCTGGCACAAGAGGTAATCAAAGACATGGCCTCCGAGCAACGACTGCCAATCATCCGACACGTCATAGAAGGGGTTGCGGACAAAAGCCCCAAGGAGAAGGCTCTCATTTGGGAGTCTCGAATTCTTCCCCTGTTCTGCGTTCTTCTCCATCCGAGCGTCGTCGACTCCGTGGTTTTGGAGCAAGAAACAACGACTCTCTTCCGATCACTTCTGGGCATTGACGCTACCCGCCTTCGTCGCCTGTATCGCTTTCTCTTTGACCTCGTTGACCACTGGTCAGAGTTGAATTTCCAAAACAACGACAGTGACTCTGGCACGGAGGCCCTCGCGCTCGCCTGCGGCGTCTTGTCCAAAGTCATCAATACTAGTACGGCCAATATGGTTTGTGCACACTTCACCTCCATCGTCGACAAGATTCAGCTTCGCCTGGAAGTCTTTGGCAATAGAAAAGCCGACTTCCACACCATGCAAGCCGAGAAATATCTTGAATACGTCCGCCGACGCCTCGGCCTCGGCCAATCTTTGCCGAATGCCGCCCAAACCTCATCGATATCTTCGGGCACTTTGGCCGAGTTCACTCTGAGCCAGGACATGCCAGGAAGACTTTCTAGGCGCGGCCCACGTCACGACAACGACCATGCGGACATTTTAGACATAAAACTCATGCCCACCCATGAAGAGATCATGTCATCTCGGGACGAGTATCTGCCAGTTGCCAACCCTGCGCAGCATCACTTGCAAGGACTGCAAGGCTTGCTGGACAGGCACTTTCGTCTGCTCCGTGAGGACACGCTTCACGACCTCCGCAATGCAATCCGTGCCTGCGTGGATTCAGACGTCAAGGTGAAGGAGATCCGTAATAGAGTTCTTCAGTACGAAAGCGCTGTTGCCATTGATGTTTCCTTCGACTGGCGGTCCGGTCTTCGATTCATTATCAGGATTGATCAGCCACGAGCAGCCAAGGGCCTGGACAAGATGGGTAGAGCAGCTTGGTGGAACCAAGAGAAGAGGCTCGCGGATGGGAGTCTTGTTTGCATCGTTGACAAAGCCGGCAGCATCTTCTTCTTCCAGGTGTCGAGATCCACCATCCGCGATGCCGACAACAAGACACAGCAAGTGGAAACCGGAGAGCCAGAACAGGGTCCACGCTATAGCCTGCCCGACGACAAGGACTACGCCTATGTGCACTTACATTTGGTGGAAACCGGCACTGCGGAAGTCGAGAGATGTATGTTATGGTTCAAGACGACGGGTCTTTGGCAAACCCGTCGGCTTCTCGAATTCCCATCCATCCTTCTGCCGGCCTTTGCGCCTCCATTAAAGGCACTGCAGAAGATGTCACGGAGGATGGATGTGCCGTTCCAAAACCTCCTCACCCTCCGATCTGGCGACGAACCACCCGAGAACCCCCCGCCCCTTTATTCATTGAGGCCGGGGTTTTCGTTCAACCTCAGCTGCCTATCCAACGACGGGACGAAATTGTCCTATGCAACTGGTGAGGCTCCCACGCCATCGGAGCTCAGCCGACATTCCACTTTGGACTCGACCCAATCCGAGGCCGTCCTTAACTCCCTGAGAAGATCCTTTGCCTTGATCCAGGGCCCCCCTGGCACTGGCAAGAGTTACACTGGAGAAGCTCTGATCAAGGTGTTACTTGCCAACAAATCAAAAGCAAAATTGGGACCAATCATGTGTGTTTGTTACACCAATCACGCCCTGGATCAACTGTTGGAACACTTACTGGATGATGGTGTGCAGAACATCATTCGCGTCGGCTCCCGGTCCAAGTCAGAAAGGTTGGGTTCGGTGAATCTGAGGCAGGTTGTCCAGGTTGAGACACGCACGAAGATGGAAGGCCGATCACTATATGAATCCATCGACGTTCTGAATAGTGACACGGCCGAAATCACCACGAAACTATCAAAGTTCAAGTCTCTCAACACCCATGACAAAATCCGCCTCTTTCTTGCCGAGAGCCACCCCTCACAGCACGACCAGCTTTTCGGACCAGAACCCGAAAATGAGGAAGGCTGGCAGACTGTCCGCCATGCACGGAAGAAGGTTTTGAATGAGTGGCTGTCAGGTGGTTCCACGGTGAGAACCAATCGTCCGCTCCCTGAGCTCTATCGCCTACGTCTATCGAATTTGTCTCACCAGGAGCGCATCGTCCTCTACGAGGACTGGCTGCAGGGAGCGCTGCGCACAGAGCTTGAGAAGCTCACTGGGTTGCATGAGGCATACGAAAAGCACAAAGAACACAACAACATGGTACGGAGTGCCATTGACTTGCGGTGTCTCCAGCAGGCGAACATAATCGGGGTCACAACCACGGGGCTGGCCATGAACCTCGATCTCATACGGCGTGTTCAGGTCAAGGTCCTCCTCTGCGAGGAAGCAGGCGAGGTTCTGGAAGCCCATCTCCTCACCGCGTTGCTTCCCACGGTTGAGCATGCTGTCTTGATCGGAGACCATCTCCAGCTTCGTCCTCAGATACAGGACTGGAGGCTTCAGCGTGCGAACCCGGCAGGGGCCAAGTACTCTCTGGACGTGTCCCTGTTCGAGAGGCTTGTTCAGCCACCTCTTAATGTCCCTAGCCTTCCGTTCAGCATCCTCGACACGCAGCGCCGCATGCATCCGTCAATATCGGAGCTGGTGCGATTCACACTGTACCCGTCTTTGTCAGATTCCGATGGGGTCCGCGAGTACCCCGAGGTTTGTGGCTTAGCCAAGCGACTCTTTTGGCTACACCACGAGAGTCCCGAATCGGGACGGCATTCTGACCATGAATCCATCGAGACGTCACATTCAAACGAGTTCGAAATCGAGATGGTCTCGGCGCTTGTCTGTCATCTTCTGAGGCAAGGCGTATACAAATCGGGGGACATCGCCGTGCTGACGCCATACCTGGGGCAACTGAAAAAGTTGCGACAGAAACTCGGATCCATCATGCAGATCATTGTCAATGACCGTGACACGGAAGATCTGGCTGAGATTGACTCATCTGACGAAAGACCACAAGCTGCCTCTCGGGGAGAGGCTGCAAAGGCATCTGCCATGCACGGGGTTCGTGCCGCAACAGTAGACAACTTCCAAGGCGAAGAGGCCAACGTTGTCATCGTGTCGCTCGTCCGCAGCAATAACGAGAAGAGATGTGGCTTTCTCAGCACTCCCAACCGCATCAACGTTCTGCTGTCTCGCGCAAAGCACGGCATGTACATCATTGGCAACTCCAACACCTCGAGCCACGTGCCCATGTGGGCTCAGGTCGTTGAGATACTGCAGAACAGCGGTAACTTCGGCCGGGAGCTGGAACTGCAATGTCCGCGGCATCCGGAAAGCAGGAGTCTGGTTTCACAGGCTGAGCAGTTTATCCAGTTCTCGCCGGACGGAGGATGCAACCGCAAGTGCGATCGTCGGTTGGCCTGTGGCCATTCCTGCACCGGGCCCTGTCATTCAGACTTTCTCCATAACGCCTTGAAGTGTCTCGAAGACTGCGTGAAGCCCAAGGAAGGCTGCGATCACGCTTGCCGGAAACGCTGTGGCGAGCCCTGTGATAAGCTATGCCGAGAGGTGCTGCGTGGCGTCGGACTCGAGCTCCCGTGCGGTCATACAATTGACACGGTGGAATGCTGGAAAGCCCAAGATATTTCCAACATTAGGTGTACCGTCCAAGTCAACAAGCAGGTTCCCGGATGTGACCATACGGTCAAGGTGCCCTGCCACGTGGATGTTGCCAGAAACAGTTACCTGTGCAAAGCAGAGTGTGGTTTCCAGAGGCCCTGTGGCCACACATGCAAGATGCGGTGTTCGACTTGCCGCACACGAGAGGACGGGGAGGTGACCGGAGAAGACCATGGGATATGCAGACAGCCTTGCGAAAGGCCTTTCACAGCATGCAGTCATCGCTGTCGAGAGGCTTGTCATGGAGACATGGGCTGTCCGCCCTGCTCTGCCCCCTGCCAGAACCAGTGCGTACACTCCAAGTGCGGGAAGAAGTGCCACGAGCCCTGCGCCCCTTGCGCAGAAGAGACGTGCTCTTCCAGCTGTCCACACTCCAGTTGCAGTATGCCGTGAGTTCTTGCCTCCAAGACGAAGAACCCGATTGAATAGCTAGCTGACCCTCGTCGATTTCACAGATGCGCAGCACCGTGCGATTGGATTCCTTGCACGAAGCGGTGCCCCAAGCAGTTGGAGTGCGGCCACCAATGTAAGTATATCGCACCAGGTGTCAGGCAGCCCGCTTTGGTAAATATGCGGAATGCTAACTGTATGCCAAGGCCCTTCCGTTTGTGGCGAGCGTTGCCCATCCCCGAGATACTGCCAAGTATGCGCCGTGGAGGATATAAAAGACAGGACCGTGGACTTCATCATGATGGAGAACTACCGGTCCATCGAATTGGACGAGGATCCATGCATCTTCCCAGACTGTGGTCATTTCCTGACTCTCACGACAATGGATGGTCAGATGGGCCTAAGGGATCACTACGAGATATCGCCAGAAGGCGCGCCCGTAGCTCTCAAGACCGGCTCGGAACCCTTCTCCGTAACTAAAGTCAATGTGTGCCCCGAGTGCCGAGGGTCTCTCAGGAACATTTCGAGATACGGAAGAATTGTCCGCCGTGGTCTGTTGGATGAATCAACCAAGAAGTTCATCAGCTGGTCTCGAGGGGCATGGGAGGCACTGATGGAGGCGTTCCTCGATGCGCAAGACGCCTTGCAGAAGACGGACAGTGCTGGTTCCGTGTTGCCCGCAGAGCACCCAGGAGGCTTCAGCCTTGAGGGCTCCCGATCAGACCAGGTGAAGCGGGTCCTCAAGCTCACCGGGACGAAGCGACATAAGAGCCTGAAGCGGCTGCGGAGCCAGATGGCGGACTTCTTCGGGTCAGTCAAGCGAGACGAGCAGCCGTACCAGCGGGTGGCTCACCTAGTCTGGCACGCCAATAAGCGGCGCAAGACCAGCGATTTCTCCTTTGACGAGTCGGCCATCCAAATGGGCGGAGTGCTGCAAGCCATGAGCCTCCTCCTTCGCTGCGACCTGCTACTCATCTCAGACTACCTCGGCCTGTGCCGCGCCGCTGAGGGGAACGTGGCGGCGAAGGCGGCCAAGATCGATGTGGCGCCGCACATCCGGGACTGCGAGAGACTGATCCATGCCGCGTACACGAGGAACTTCCACCGACTGGAGCTCGAGGGACACATCTTACTCGTCAAGTTCTGCTCCTTGGCCCACCCCGATGACACCATCCCGACGAAGACGACAGTCGGCCCCGACGTGGAGGCCCCGGCACGAGACAAGGTCAGAGACCTCGGAGAGCGCCATCTACAGCTGGCAAGAGAGCTCGTCCGACAGAAGCCGTCGACGGCCCCGCTGGAACCCGAGCTCGAGGCCGCGGGACGCATGCTGCACGGCGGCGTCTTTTACAACGAGGTATCGGCCGACGAGTTGCGCGAAGTCTACGCGGCCATGAGCAAGGAGTTCAGGGGGACAGGTCATTGGTACACATGCCTCAACGGGCACCCGTTCACCATCGGCGAGTGCGGCATGCCCATGGAGCGTGCCCACTGTCCGGAATGCGGTGCCCCCGTTGGCGGTCAGAATCACGAAGCGGTCGAGGGCGTACGACGTGCGGAGGATATTGAGGCAATTGCTCACGGTGTAGATAGAATGGGGCTCTGATACAGAAAAGATAGACTTGGTCCGCTGCTCGGTTCGTTGTGCCTTGATCGTTGACCGACAGTCCTGTCGACGTGGTTGATGATGCAAAGGCATGAGACCACCATATCAAGCAATGTCAAGCAAGCACAAAATTCGGGCTAAACATCGCGGCAACTGAGCGCAGTAATCGTCATGGACCTCCAAAATCATTCATTTAGAATACTTGCAGTAGCATACATAGGTGCAATTGGTCCCTTGTCCCCATCCTCATCTCAAACACACATTATGACTCGCAGTGAGTCTCCCAAGAAATTTGGATCAAATGGTGTGGCAACACAACAATCCTTCCATCACCCTTGTAACAATCCTCATCATCCATTTCAGTCAGTGTTCAGTCATCCTTCATTCATCTTCAGCCCAAAAGATGCGGGTTGATTCTGGAAGATGACAAGATCCTCAGGCCGCTGGGAGTCCAGAACCAAGTCGGACCGCCGTGGAGCTGGGAGGCCTCTGGCTGGGTCTGTCTTCTGCAGCTCGCAGTCACGCAATCGTTCTTGGTCCAGCCAACTCGGAGGTCATCGGCCCACCAGACCTGAGGGCGACCACTGATATTCAAAGTGACCAGGATTGAGCTGAGACCAGTGAAGCCCAGAGCCGAGAAGGAAGTGAGAGGGCAGTCGGAAGACTTATTGCAGGCGTTGACCCAGGCTTCTTGGCTGGCGGCTTCGGTCTCCTTGGCTTGGCTTGCATCCCATCTGTAGCCGGTAAAGGTGAAGACACAAAGCTGGTTGGGGACAGCAGAGTCGGAGTAGCAGCCCAAGTTCATGCCGAGGAAGTCAAACTGGAAACAAGGAGACGAAGCAAGCTTTCCCATGCCAATCTGGGCCGTATCGCCAGATATGCCGTTCGCGGAGCTGTTTGACAGGACTGGAGGCACGAATTCGAGAAGGTGGCCGCCAGATGATGGGATAAACGGCATCAGCGGA
This sequence comes from Colletotrichum graminicola M1.001, assembly GCF_000149035.1. Lineage (NCBI taxonomy): Eukaryota > Fungi > Ascomycota > Sordariomycetes > Glomerellales > Glomerellaceae > Colletotrichum > Colletotrichum graminicola. Next base: position 432,505 of record NW_007361023.1, on the reverse strand, counting down.
GGTGGGCCAACCAGGAACCCCTTGGAGAACCAGAAGCGGTGGTAAGGGTTGAAGAAGGGACCGGAAGGCACATCGTCAAACTGTAGGAAAGCGTCAGTATCACGAAGGCCAGACAAGGAGAGGTGAGGAGCTTACATCCAGGTTGAGATTGCCAACCTCTGTGGTGCCTGTGCAGATCGGCGTCGGCACCGGTGTTACTGCCGTTGCGGTTGTGTTGAGATAGCGCTTGTGAATGGCGGTGGGCTGTACGAGGCTGGTGAAGACTCCTGTGGTGAACACTTGGATAACCGAGCTCTGGACAATGACACTCTGCCAAGTGGACAGGCCGACAGCAGAGGTGACGGAAGAGATGACAGCAGATGTGATAGGAGAGATGACAGGTGAGACAACAGCAGAGGTAACAGGGGAAACGATAACAGAGGTAACAGCAGACACGACAGTAGAGACAACGGCAGAGCCAGTGACTGAAGCAGAGCCAACAATGGTGGAAGCAGCACCAGTTGGAGCAACAGCGTCGACCGTGGTGACCAGAGATTCATAAGGGAACGTGTAAGTGGTTGTGGCATCGGAAACAACATTGACCAAGGTGCTGGTGAGAAGAGCTGTAGAGACAATTTCAGACGACAATGTGCTGGAGCATGAAGTCGTGGTTGCAGCGCCGGGAAGAGCAGAATCGATGCCCGGGACGACCGGCCAAAGGGTAACAACAGAAGGAGAGGCCTGGGGGAGTGAGGCAAGAGTGCCAGGGTCAACGACGACAACAGAATCGTAGCCACCGAGTAGGGATGTGGGAACGCCGACAACGGATGTCGGAACTCCAACGAGAGATGTTGGTACAACAGTAACAGACGTTGGTCCACCGGCAACAGGAGTCGCTTGGGAAACAGTCAAAGTTACCGCTGAACCAGGAATGAAAGGAGGGAGCTCAGTCTGGGCTGGGTCGCCGTAGCCACCCGGGAAGTTACTGGAAGGCGTGGCGCCAACGCCACCTGGAGAAATAGTGACCGTGACGGGTGCCCCCGGGGTGTCCTGAGAGTTTCCAGAGCCGGCTGAGGGGGAACCGGGAATCTGTCCAGAAGGGAAAACACTGCCAGGGACCGACCCTCCAGAAGCCGGGATGCCAGAGACGGGAGCACCAGAGGTGAGGATGCCGGATGCACCAGGAAGAACAGGGTCACCGTAGCCGCCGGGAATCGAAGTCGCCATGTCGCTGCCAGGCACAGGGGTGGGGAAGCCAGGGCTCGGTGCCGGACGGATGACTGTGATGGTGGAAGCAGCCGGAGTGCTCGCGCCCCCAGTGGCAATGTTTCCAGGGTTGCTTGGAAGCTGGGTAGTGTAGATGACTGGGCCAGCAGCCGATGGTTGGGGAAGTGTGAGAGTGAAAACGACAACAGAAGGGTCCGAAGGGTCAGCTGGCTGGTTGTTGACGCTGGGAAGGGGAGCGTACAAAGTTGTGGTGACAACGGTTGCAGCTTCACCCGAGGGAGTATCCGAAGGGTACGCGGGGACGATCGTAGTGGTTACACCGGTGCCAGCGGTAGAAGGAAGGTTGGCGGAGGGTGACGTGAAAGTTGACACAACCGTTTGAATGGAGTAACTCAACGAACCGTCGGGTCCGGGGACCATGGTGGGAATGTAGCGAGTCGTCGTGCCCACTGATCCTCCAGGGACAACACCGCCTGGAGAACCGCCCGGGACATCAGTTGAAACTGCAGGAATGCCAGTGATGGCGGGTCCTGTACCGGTAGGCGAAGGGAAGGTGACTGTGAAGCAAGTCACAAGTGCGTCAACAACAGGTGTGCCTGAGACAGACCCGGGGCGTGTGCGATACAGCGTGGTGGTGAAGGAGGTAACAGCTAGGTCATCACCAGGACCAGAGGAAGGGCCAGCCGCCGCAGGTGCAGTGATGGTGTAGGTGAACAGCTCTCCAGACCCAGGGTCAGCAGCGCCTGTCGTCAAGGCAGAGCCTGGAAAAGAGCCAGTGGCGGTAGGCTGCGGGAACGTGACCGTGAAAGTTGCCACCACGGTGTCAACAGAGGGCGTGACCTGGCCTGGGTAGGCATTGGTTCTGTGGAGAGTCGTAGTGATGACCGTCACGCCAGCAGTATCGCTACCAGAACCAGGGCTGACGGTAGCAAAGGGGCAAGAGGTGGTGGAGGCAGGAGAAACGCCAACGGATGTGCCGAGATCAGGAGAGGAGAGGGTAGCAGTGACGACGGTGAAAGCAGGGGGCTGGGTAGGGGATGACTCCCAAGGCTTGGGACCTGTGTACTGGGAACCACCGGTAGGAGGGTCGACGATGATGGTGAAAGTGGCCGGAATGCTGGGAGAGGCAGGAGACCAAGGGGAATGGGCAGAGGGCAGAACGGTAGCGGTGACAGTCTGAACGACGACCGAGGGAGCAACGTCATTGGCAGAATCGACCGTGACGAAGACCGTCGTAGCCGCGGGACAGGTTGGCTGGGCGAAGACGCCAGCTCTGCAATGAAACGTTAGCTGGGTATGCCTGGAAAGATTGGACGTCACCGTGGAAGGGAGACTTACGCCAAGGCCGACATGGCCACGATTGAGGCCCGCATTTTGGACGATGGGTATTCTCGGTTGATCTAGGTGCAGGAAGAACACGTAGAGAACGTAGGTGATGTGGAAAGCAGCAGAAGATTGAACACGCAGGTAGCGAAGACAGGAAAGGAAGAGAGTGTTGGTCTGTATGCGTACGACAATTGAAATGAGAGTGGACAGAGGAGTGAAGAGGTTGGGATGAGGATGGAGAGGAGAAGAATCAGAGGGGAGAGACGGGTATGCGAGAGGATTAAATAGGGCGAGGGGGAGGGGGGGGGGGGAGGGGGAGAATCACGCAGAACCGCCGTGAAGGCAGATAGATGGCAGCAGGCATGGCTGTCTTCTTCCTTACCTCCTTCCTGGAGTTGAATGGTTGAAGAGGAGAGTCGAACATGAGGCAGTCACGCACATGTGTGCTTGCCGGTGAAGAAAAGGGAAAGGAAAAGGGGGCAGTGGGCCACCTCGTGAAGAGGAAGACCCAACTCGCCGGGTCCTTCCTCGATGCATAGGAATGAATGGATGACTTCAAGTACATCCATCGGTGGTGTTCTTCGCCCCGACAACCTCCCAGGTGCTGTCTGTAGATAACGGGAGTTGAACACACCGACAAGACTTGTGATTTTGTAGCAGTCTCGATCGGTCTGTCTGTATCAAGGTATACATACGCGTCCACCATCTCACAATCCGGGAGCATTCCAAGTGGTGTTCCTTCCAAGAACTGCTCCTTCCCTCGTCCATGTGTCTGCCCACCCGTACGTGCAAACTTCCATGATAGTGTGCCATGTAACTAGGTACCTAAGTAAGTATGGAAGGAAAGGCAGGATCATCGAGCACGGCACGCCTTCCACCACGTACCCGTGGAATTTTCAGCCCCGGTGATCATCACGCCATGTAGGTGTACCTAGTAACGTCATCTTTCCGTCGAACCGGAACCGTTCCGGACAGACAATGGAAGGAGCAGTATTCTCGGTTACTTCCTGCGTTGCGATGCAGGACGCGGCCCCTCCGTGTGCCTCGTCAAGGCGGCTGAAGCTTGGCTGGCTGGCTGGCTGGCTGGCATAGAGATGGGCTGTTTGCAAACCGAAAGACGACGAAGGTGGGTTCATCATGTTGAAAGTTTCATGTTCGAGTGCAGAAAGAAATAGGGGCGAATGAATGGTCAATTGCTTGCTTGCTAGCTAAAGTGAGATATCAACACAGCCAAACCTGGCGTCAGGGTACCTCTTAGACGGGATCATCTTCGTAGGGCGGCGGCGGCGGCGGCGAGAGAGAATCTCCCACCAAGCTCTCTGTGGCCTCTCGCCTCTTTTCGTCCTCGACCCTCGCCGCCCAAAGGCCGGCCCCCGCCGACGTGGTGAGCAGGAAGAAGAAGGACAGCACGGGGATCAGCTCGAGGATCATGGCGACCGTGCCAAACCAGACGTACTCCCAAGTCCTCGACTCGATCTCCTTCTTGGCTTCCTTCTTGCTCAATCCCCGCAGGTGGAACCATCGGTAATGTGCCAGCTTGCCCAACCGCGTGCCCGTGATGATGATGAAGGCCGGGGTGCCAACCACCGGAACGAAGTTGAGCGGCAGGAAGACGACGAGCTCGATGATCTGGATCATGGACCAGGGCGTGAAGACGGCAGGGGTCGTCGGCTTGCCGAGCATCTGGACTGCGGTGGGGGCATCGTGGAAGAGGATCCGGTGGGGTGCGACGAGATCTGCGTGCGATTCCTTGACGAGAGTGGCCTGAGGGCGCAGCCGTCAGTCAGTACAGGTAAGTGTAGGAGAGAACGGGCGAGCGAGAGATGCGAGACTCACATCGAACACGTCCACTCGACACTCGTCGACGAAGAAGCCTTCAAAAAGACCCTGGATCACCACGAGCCCCTCTCCGAGGACCAGCACCACCGCGTTGACCCAAGCTCCCCATCCGTGGAAGATGGCCAGGAGGGCGAACTGTGGCAGGAAAGCAAAGGTAAATAGGATAAAATAGACGAGAAAGGAGATGATGGAGAGGGGCAGCAGGCGGCTTAGGAACAGCGGGTAGAAGTCCTTATTCCGCAGGAAGTACCAGATGCCGAGGATGGGATACCACGCTGCGATGCCGGCGCGCTTCAGGTACCCGACCGGCCGCTGGACAGGCCGGAGGAGGTGATCGGCGCGCGACGACCACGCCGGCGGCTGTGGATCTGACATTTAAAGATATTTCTTGCAGAGGGTATAGTCGTCGGTCGTCGGGCTTGAATTAGTTGAAGATCGTGAGTCCGTAGTGCTCGACGGCCGCGCACTCTTGTTTTGCTCGAGGCATAAAACTACGGAGTGTACGGCGTAAAGAGTACGTACAGAGTACCTAGGTACAAACAGGTGGCTTGGTGGGGGAGGTGCATGGCCTGTCTACGTCATCCGGATTGGAGGCGTTCTATTGGCTAAAACCGATGACCGCCCCATATATCCGTAATTGGGCTATCCATGCAGCCATTCTCCTGCGGCATGTCACATCAAACACCCGTCCCGCCAGCTGGTCATCGAGCTTTCTATGATCTTCTATCTCAACCTAGGGTTCTTTTCTGACGGCCGAGTCTCGCTCATATACTGCAAATGAATATGAAAATTTATTTATTGTCGAGATACTTCCTTCTGCCTTGACATCAGTCTGGGCTGAATGATGGCTATACTGTTCCTTGAGTTGGCCAGAGAAACTCCTGTCTCCGCATTAGTGCCTTCTCGGGCCCTATTGAGATGGGCAAAAGAGCGCTTTGTGCGCATGGCCTACCGACGTGGCATTGAACTCGAACGAGGGCGGCACGGCCTTCAAGACATTGAAGCTCTTTTGATCAATAAGCTGCGCCTTGGCGGGCAGAGGCCTGTCGGGCGCTGACGGAGACTGTGCCTGGACCCTCGAGAGGAATAGACCGGCGGTGACCACTACTGCGAAGGCCATCACGGATCGCTGGGCAAAGACTACAAGCTTCTCTACCTGGAGGCGGGAACACTTGTGTTGCATACCAATTCACTCCCTTAATATATCCCCAACGCCAAGGCCAACGCTTCTCTCGCCGACCGCCCATTGCTGCGAGGATGCGAGGGGTAGGAGATTGCAATCTAGCCCGTCTAGGCCATCTTCCAAGCCAGATTTCTGAGCTCTTGAATCTGGCAATGGGGATCGCAGGGAAGCCTGCCTCCGCCGCCCACCCCATGATATTGGGACGGAGAGTTGTCCGATTCGAGGATCGGCAGTTAAGCTTCCCCGACTACAGTCAACATTGCGGTGGATACTTCATTGAAGGCCTTATTGCTCGATGAGAGGGAGAAATAGGGAGCAAGGTAATATAGAGTGGGATCCCATGGGGTTGCGGAGTGCGGGGAAATAATAGCTTGAGAAACAAGGACGAGTCAATGTAACGACACAAGCATGGATGCAGTTAAACCATGCAGGAAACTCCATCTTTATCTAATGAATGGCTTTTGTGTGTCGTCCAACGTGTCTTTTAAGCTTACATCGGGACCCCTATTCTCGGGGTTAACGAACCACGACGCAACACAGGAAGGAAGATTGCTAACCTTGAATAATTCAGGTAAGAATCAACTTTGTCGCCATGCCAGCTACCTGGCATAAACCTAACGATGCAAAGGGGCAGCCATCCTCAGCGGTAAGAAGCCCGGGGAAGCGGGTCCGACGGAGAGCTCTCCGCCGATCGTCAGGTTCATCATGAAGCTCCTCAAGACGAGGTTAAAATCGATGTTGCAACGGCATCCTTTGCCATGTGCGTCGCCATCGAGGCTTGACAGTCTCACTTGCAACTACATAGTTGGCGAGCAGCAGCAGCCGAGGAACGAGATGTGAACAAGGCCAAGGCCCCATCCATGTCCAGAAACTAGGCTTCAAAAGAGTAAAAGATTAACGCAACCAACAATCTCTTTGTCATTCGTCCAACTTTGGGCTCAACAAGCCGGCCAAAGAAGGCATCCTCTCTCCCGGGAATCATGACGCGGCCTCACAAGCCTGCAGCAAAAAGAAGGGATTTTGACAACTGTGAGGTTCGAACTCACGCCTCTTTCGAGACCAGAAAACACCCTCCGCTGTGGGGAGGGAAGATCAGAAGGTGGGACCTCGTCACTTGAGTCTGGCGCCTTAGACCGCTCGGCCAAGTTGCCCGGATCGTCGATAGAAGATTTGGCAATCGAAAACAACCAATGTCCTCGGCGTCTAGCAAGACGCGATTGCGAGCTCAAGACTTGCAGCAACCGACGACTGAAAACCCATGGGAACACGGTCTTTGTGTACATAGTAGGCCAATATCAGAAGGCTGTTTATGTTGGACATCCGGCGAAGAAGAAATAAGCCTGTACTGGTCTGTACCACTGCATCTGTTCTTCGGCTCTTTTTCAGTGTTTTCTTTCAAACAGGCGCTTAGTAAATCTATTGAGACTAACAATAACAGTCGATCTGGTGATGCCTAGAAATATCACGAGTTTTCCAATCCCTCCTGCTATCAAAGCAGGCCTTCCTGGAAATCAATCAAATATCTTTGAAAACTGATAACTTCCCGACATGAGCACCTGCTTGCCGTACTCTGGCCGCAATATCTAGGATATTAATAAAATCCTCAATGCAACCCCCCCCCCCCCAGCTTTCTTACTATCCCCTCATAGAGGATCAAACCGTTATTTACCCTTATAAATATGAACGTGACTTCTAGACCGAATGGCCCATTGCGTTGCTGGAAATGGGAGAATCCCCAGCGAACGACTGCCTCCGTGAGCAACGTTGACAGCGGCCTGGAGTAATTATGTGGGAAGATTTCCTACACTGACCACAGATTGCAGCATGACTTATTGAAAGTATGACCCAAGTGATTACCGAGCAGGTATCATCAAACATAGCTCCTAATGGCCATGTTCTTCAGATTTTGGGTTGCACTACCCTGAGAGGCAGTCCATGAGACGTCGCTCTATAGGCCACGTTGGCTAACATATCCCCACACATTTTGGCTTCCTCATGAATATGATAGTTAGGTTGTATGATGGACTTTATCGTCGTTGAGAACGGCTCCCTCCGCTGGGCTATGGCTCCGAGCACGATACCGACGACCACAACATCAGGCTTGGCAGCGGTGGCTCCGCCTCAGATTGGACTCCAACTGACGGCATTTTCAAGAATGTCATATATTCTGTTCACAAGCGGGACGGCTATGTCGGCAGCGATAAAGCGTGCTGGAAGATGCGGCATCCAAACGCGACGAGGCTTATACAATCGGTGAGGCGGAGTTCAGCTCACCATCCTCGCCTGCCACGTATAGCAGCGACCTGGCAGCTGAACGCTCCCGGAGCTACCGACACCGACGCACAATAATATTGTTTCCTTGGATGCAACAAGCCAAAGGACAATACGTGGGACGATGGCCGGACGTGGTCTGATGCTCTCTCCCTGTCTCGGGCTAGAGCCGACTTCCAATTCCATCCCGGCGTCCATCCCACATGCGGCTGATGGACGTCTCCACGCGGACGGCTTCCCTGAACCTTGCAGACGGAGAGAAACTCAGTGCGCGCGTGGTCTTTTTTTTTACTGGCGACGATGGGTATGGTCAGGACCGCTTCGTATGCCAGCGCACAGCTGAACCCGAGAACAAATGCCGATTGGCTGCAAGTACGGAACGGAAGCGAGACGCGTCCCACAGGTCTATTGGGATCGATAGTTTTCCTTATTCGGAAGACGCCACGCTCGCGTATTATGCCAGGGGTCAGGGGATACAGCTTTCACGAGGGGTCCGATCCTGGAGGACGAGGGTTGGTCTACTGCGTAGTGTGAACAGAAAACCCTTGTCGGGAGGTCGGCATATAGTGTTTAACCATCAGAGTAACCTCCGAGAGTCCATTCAGGGAAAAGGCCAGCTGCGAACTACCCGCGTCATAGATGTTCGTGCGTCGTCTTACTTGATCGAGGCTTTGCGCTCCGCGCCGCACTAACTCGGGAGGTGATCAATCGCGTACGGGTACGAGCTTACTAGCCTTTTCCTCATCTCCGCTGGCGGCCGGGTTTTGTTGACACGAGTCGGGAAGAGTCGTCCCCAAAGGTGCCCCTTGCAACTTACCACCCTGAGACATCTCAAGGCTAAGCTCCCGCTAATCAATTAATGCCAGAGAATTCGCGTGTACGAGTCTGAGCGAGAGACGAGCTGAGCCACGTGGAATGAACAGCTTCGACACATGGCGACATTGGGCACGAGCGTGAGTCTGAGTTCTCTGGGAATCCCATCCCGACTGCTTGGGACGGTCGGTCCCAGGACTTTGGGACTGTGTTGCCCTGTTGATATGTCCAAGACAGCGTGCCTGGGGTGAACTTTACCTACCTTGGAGCTCATTCGCTTGGTTCCTCTCGTAGATCAATGCAAGGGAGCAGAACCCCATCTCTATCTGTATGCGGTCCATCAGCCGCTCTGTATCATCGCGTATCGTCTCTCGGCACGTCTGCTCTTTGAGCGGCAACCCCGGGCCCTTCAATTCCTGAGATGCCAAGAAAGCACGTTATAGAGAAGACGACTGGGCTGGCTCTTTCGACGGCGCGTAAAAGTCGAGGGAGACGAGGGCGCGCAAGGAAAACATGTGTTAGCACAAAGAGGCTTGTTTGTTGAGAGCTGAAGGCGTCCCCCCCCCCCCCCCCCCCCCCATGGCAGCCAATGCCTCCCGCACCGACAAAGGGGGGCGGTCTAGTCGACGCCAACCCGCGAACCGCCTCTTTCATCAGGCGATGGGGATCCCGAGCCCACTCGACGAACCGATTAGGCTTTTTGCCCGACTTTGCTTTGTGAGAGATGCTCGGCGGGGCGCTCAAATCGAGTACGGGCTAATACTCCCCAAGTGAGGGCATGATACGAGGTGATGATGGTTCGACTGGACCAAGATATAAAGTCTTCCTATTGCCCTCTTCCTCATATAGCTTGTCTTTGATCATCATCCCACTCATCATCATCACTCTTCTCCTCATCACTCTTCTCCTCATCATCATCAACTCCACCATATCGACTATTCGTCTCCCATCTTTCACCTTCAGCATGCGTTCCGCTCTCATTCTTGCCGCCGTCGCCGGCTTCACCACTGCCAACCCGGTTGCTCCTCGTAGCACAACACCTCAGGGCGGAATCGACCTGAAAATCTTCGATGTGAGTGGCGGTCTCTCGTGCCGGCTTCTTGAACACTTGATGAACTAACACGACTCGCAGGCCGAAACCAAGCCGACCAAGGTCGGCCCGGCCGTCGGTGCCAGCTCCGAGAAGCCAACTTACAACGCGGCACAGGCACAGGCCGCTGCCGCCCAGGACGCCGTTGAGAACCCCGTCGCAGCTGCAAAGCCGAGCGTGAAGGCTCGCGATTCGACCTGCACCGGCTCCAACCGAGAGCCCGACGGCTATGGTCCTGTGCCCTCGCCCGACACCTACAGCTCCTTCATGTCGTCGACTGCGCTCAGCAACATTGCCAGCGGAGCGGTGGTTCCTCAGGGATATAGCCTGGCCTTCCAGGGACTTCAAGCCTCCGTCTCTGGCCCGTCATACCAGGGTCTCTACACCCTGCGGACGTACGACCCCATCCAGTGCCAACAGGTATGCCTCAGCTCTGCCACGAGAGAAAACCACGGCTAACACACTGGACCAGTACTGCGACGCCGCTCCTGCATGCTACAGCTTCAACCTGTTCATTGAGAGAAACCCCAAGTTCACCCCGAGCGACACCTGCGTCGACCCGGAGAGCATCACCAACTACAAGTGCACGCTCTGGGGAGCCCAGCTATCCGGAGACGCTGCCACGAACCAGGGCCAGTGGAGATACCAGTTCCAAGTCGGCATCACTGGATCCAACGGTATGTCCCATCTTTCCGACTCCCCCGCGTCCTCATGCTGGCGATGGATACTAACACGCCCAAAGGCTACAACAAGAACGCACCCCCGCCCTCGAATCCCGGCTTTGACGCTCCCGTTGCTTTTGGTGGCGCCACCCAGGCCCCCAACTCATACATGGGCTCCAAGTACTACCCCGGCCCCTTCGACCCCAGCCAGTGTGCCAGCGCTTGCGTGGCGACCACCCAGTACGACCACGACCACCCGAACTCCGACGGCACCTATGACGCCTGCAACTTCTTCAACGCCTACGTCCTCAGCGAGAACAACGTCCCCCAGGGAACCTACTGCTCCATGTACACCAAGCCTTGGGACAAGAGCTACAGCACCAACTACGGACAGTGGAGGGGCAACGACTACTACTCGGTCTCGCAGAGCTACGGCTACACGCTCACGGTCCAGGACTCGGGCAAGATCTAAGACAAGGTGCCGCCCATCCAAGGCTCTCGGCGGAGTGGGCCGACCGGCCCCGTCCCGGCACAGTCTCCGCCTCCCTCCGGCACCCTCCGCGAGGAGTCTGAGCGGGAAAAGACGAAGGACTGTACCCGAGGGCGGCGGCACGCGCCCACCGCCTGGCCAAAATCGGTGTGATGAGAGATACGCCAGGCGAATTTTCCTCTTTTTTTTTATTTCTTTTTCCCATATCAGCGAAGCGGTTTATATTTCAAGCGGAGACGTATAGACTATGTATTTAATACTTGACTTGCATAAAAATTGAGTTGTTCCCTTCAAGTAGCAAGAGCTGGTAGAACAGAACAATGCCTCAGCGCCCGTGGCTTAAGTCTGTGTGTGAATACGTTGGACATTATACCGCTACATTTTCAATGTAGGCACGCTTTAGTGACCATTTTTGCTTGACAAAGAGGAACAGCCCATATGTTGCACTGATAAGATGATGTGACGACTGTGCGAGATGTGCACAGCTGATAGTTTGAAATGATGTCGCTGAAACCCCATCTCATAGCAGCACTTGATGATCTATGGTGTCAAAACGTAACGAGCATATCTCATCTAGCAAAAGAGCAACACCTGTTTCTCACTCGCAAGAGGGAGTAAGGCCCGGGTAGAATACGACATGTCCATGTGCCTGCATCGCCAAAAGACAGTCGTCCTTGAAGCAGATACATGTTCCCTTCTATTCTCTAGCTTATCTCTGTTGATTCTAGAAAGAAATGCCTTCTTATGCATTTCAGCAGAGACAAAAACTCGCTCGTCACAACCAGAGAAAACAAACAGTGTTGTGATTCCTCGTGCTCGTAATCCATCTAGCGACCAAGGACCAATCTAAACTGTATTCTGAAGTCCCTTTTCTTTCAACCCGAAACCCAGCCAAACTCGGGGCAAAAAAGCAAACACCAAGCAAAAGAAACTCCCAAAAAACCAAAAGGGAAACGATGCTCAGCAGTCGGGAACACTGACGGGGATATTGAAAGGCACGCTCGTCGCCAGTCCGCTCAAGCTGGTCTCCTTGAACTCGTTCCTCATCCCCTTGGCCGTCAGACGCATGGCCCGGATGGCGTCGTCCAGCCTGACCTTCTGCGTGCCCGTCTCGCTGCTCAGGGCGAGGTTGGCGCTCGAGATGGCCTTGATGGCGCCCAGCGCGTTCCGCTCGATGCAGGGCGCCTGCACGAGGCCGCCGATCGGGTCGCACGTCAGGCCCAGGTTGTGCTCGATGCCGATCTCGGCCGCCTGCTCGATGGCCTCGGGGCTGGCGCCCATGCAGGCCGCGAAGGCGCCGGCGGCCATGGAGCAGGCGACGCCCACCTCGGCCATGCACCCGCCCTCGGCGGCGGAGATGGTGGCGCCGCGCTTGTACAGCATGCCGATGGCGGCGGCGGTGAGAAGGAAGGTCGGGATGTCGCGCTCCGGGTCGTCGCTGATGAACTCGATGGTATACTTGAGCACGGCGGGGATGATGCCGGCCGCGCCGTTGGTCGGCGCCGTCACGATGCGCCCGCCGGCCGCGTTCGTCTCGTTGACCGCGATGGCGTAGACCGTCAGGTAGTCCATCGTCGGGAAGGTGGTGCGGCGCGCGGGGGAGGGCGTGATGGGATGGTCGAGCGAGCCGATGATGCGAGGCGGTTGGCGGCGGCCGATGCTGAGGCCCTGGCCCTTGGACTTGTTCAACGCCGCGGGGACTGACGCTCCCGACGATGCGCCCGGCAAAGAAGAAGAAGCCTTGTCGCCGGCTCCGTTGTCGAGAGGGTTCGGGGACGTGTGGCCGGCCGTGGAGTACAACCCTCGGGTCAGCCTCCGGTACAGCGCCGGGGCACGTCGGTGAAGCTTGAGCGATCCCGGGAGCTTCGCGTCCAGCGGCGCCTGCACGCTCTCGAGGATGCTGGTGTCCATGACTTGCCAGATCTTGAAGAGCTTGTGGTAGATCTCCTCGTCCGTGTATCCGTGGCTCTTTTCGTTCTCGTACACGACCTGAGCGATGGTGAGGTTGTGCTTGCGGCATAGCGCCAGCAGGCTCGTCGCATCTCTGAAGGGGTAGCGGGGACCCGAAGTCTCGCTTTCCGACGCCTCGCCGCTCTCTGCGTCACCGATACCGGTTCCGGTTGACGTCGATGCCACGGGGGGGAGGCCGTCCTGTGCTCCCTCGAGCAGCATCGTGTCGTCCTTTGCCTCCTCGAGAGGCTTGACCTCGGCGCCGGTCCGACGGTCACCGGCGGCATCGGATCGCCTGATCTCCTTGTAGAACATGTTCTCGGCCAGATCGGCCGGGTGCTTCCCGGTGCTGCTCTCCGCGGATCCGTCCGGCGATTCCGACTGAGTCGCCGAGGAAGAAGACGACGGCGTCGCATCAGGGTTGATGGACAGGGCGCCGTTCACAACGAAGCCGCCGCCGACGCTGAACATGTCGTTGGTCGCCAGCACGTAGCCCTCTTCGTCAAAGACGGTGAAGCGCATGCCGTTGCTGTGCATCGGCAGCTTCCGGCCCCATTCCCAGACGAAGTCGCGCTCGTAGTCGAACGCAACCTCCTTGCCCTTGCCGCCCAGCCCCTGGCCCAGGAACAGCTTCTTCGTGTTCTTGATCTCGGCGAACCTCTCGGGCACGTAGGCGGTGTCGACCGTCTCCACGTCGGCGCTCTCGAGACCGAGCAGCAGGGCCGAGGGCGTCATGTGGCCCTCGCCCGTCAACGCCAGGCTGCCGTAGATTGACACCCGGATCTTGTTGACCTTGTGCAGCAGGTTCGCCTCAGCCAGGTCAGCGACAAAGATGTTGCCGGCGCGCATGGGCCCGACGGTATGGGACGACGACGGGCCGATGCCGATGGAGAACAGGTCAAAGGTCGAGATGACGGCATGCTCGTGGTCGGCCTCGCTGTAGCTCCCCGTGTCCTCCTCGTCTTCGGCCTCATTTCGTCGCTGCGCCGTGCTGACGAACAGCCTCCGCGACTGCAGACCCGCGAGAGCTGCTGCTGCCGTGCTCGTGCGTCGGATACCATCCCGAGTCGTCGGGCGAGTCCCCGAGGGGCCGACAAGCCGCGTTGAAGCGCACCAAGCCGATGATGCCCCACGCAGCTGGGCCAGTCGCTGGATCGAAATACGGCTCATGCTCATGGCTGCCGCTGGAACGAGCAACGCCGGCCAGCGGAAAGACAAACGGGAGCAGCTTATCTCACGGGGAGAGGCGGGGAGAGGGGGGAGAAGGGTGGGCTGTTTGAGAAGTTGCTTGGAGTTTTGGTTTCTCTCTTCTTCGAGGACGATTACGGAGTGAACTTTGCGTGTCTGAGTCTGGCACGGGGCGGTCAAGGAGAGATAAGTACAGGTCAAGGAGCCGCCTCAACCTCCCCTGGATCATGAATCTCTGGGGTAAGACAACGAAAACAAGGATCGTCGCATTGACCAATCAAAAAGCTTAGACTGGTAAACCCCACCAACCAGCATCATGGTACGTAATGGGTTGTATTGCGCTCTTGTGTGTACTATATTGATGGAAAACCTTGTTGGCATGGCTGACCTCCATCTTTGGCGACGGACTCATCACGGGATGCAGAGCCGGGTGAGTTTGGGCTCTTGGTGCGTTGGTTGCGATAGAGGAGGAGGAGAAACGTGAGTCTCCTTTAGGAAAAGCCGTCTCATCAGTCAGATGAATCCCTGCAAGCTACGTTAAGCCTATTTGGAGGAGGTGAGGTAGCGCGGAACCAACAGGAGGGGAAGTGAATATGCGGCTTATTGTGTCATGCCGGACAGCATACATTCTACAGCATTTATTTCATCTCCTTCAAGAGCATTGGCGTCACTCTCATCGTTGCCCCTTATCACTCTCATCCCCGTCTCGTCTTGTTTCGTCACATAACCACCTATGCCGTGCACGGCACTCCGGCAATGATGGCAGAGACACGGGATGCATGTCAAGGGGCCGACGTGGAAGCGCAGCTGACTGCTATCGACGAGCTTGGTTCCCGCGCTAGCACGCTTGACTCGCAGCTACAGTCAAGCTTCTTTTCCCGCTTCCCACTTGAAATCCGCCAGAGCATCTATAGCTATCTCTGGCTGGCCGCTGGGCCAACTCAGCATGTGTACAGATCTGGCGCGTCTGTTTTGGCGCCCCTCTCTCATTGTCAGTGCATCGCCGACCTGGATGCCGAGGATATCCGCGAGACCGAACTTGGCCGCTTGTTGAATACTCCGCCGGCCGACCCGGCGATGCTCGGAGGTAGTGTGGCACCGGGGTCGACGGACGAAAGAGACGCCATCACAGATTGGCGGTTTCGCCTCGCTTCCAACTGGTGCAACCACTGGCTATGCGAAGAAGAGCCGCCAGTTCTACGCACAATTAACGACAACTCCGTGTCAGCAGAGGGGGCCGACGAGGAACAGACCTCCCCAGAGAACGGCAAGAACCATCGCCGCCGCCGCCAGGCTCTCGTCAAAGACTTCAGCCCGTTCCTGGCAATCCTTCTCACCTGCAAGCGGATGCACGGCGAGGCAGTCGATTCCCTCTACGAGTCAACGACCTTCTCCTTTGTAGGCACAGGTGCGCTTTCACGCTTCATAAAAACTACAGCATCCGAGTCTCTCGCCCGGGTCAGTAAGCTCCATCTGGTATGGCGAGCCCCAATAGAGACGTACATGGCCCTGGACGCCGACGAGGCTGTTGCGGAGAGAACCAAGTGGGACGAGCTGTGGACAGAATTGCCTCTCGCCATTCCTCGATTGAAAGAGCTTCGCATCTGGGCATATCCAAACTATCCTCGGTTTCCCATGCCCCATGATGAATGGCTTCTACCACTCCATCAGTTCGGAAAGGTGCCCAAGTTCCGAATCTCGTTCAGATGGTTCCAGAACCCCCCAACGCCGGACGCCGGCCCCCTGGACTCTCTGGAGGCGGCTCCGTTCGAGTATGACAGAATACCTCCGATGCAAGAGGATCCTCTTTACCCTCACTGGCACCGCTTGATCGGCCTACCGGACGTTGAACCACGTGATCCCGTCAGCCGACGACAGCGAAAACGAAGATATGTTGGGAGGGCACTTTGAGGAAACCGTGACAGGAAGACAGAGGGTCCGCCGAGAGACGGGAGCAGACCCCGAGCCGCAACTTCTTGGCATCACAGTTACAGATTGGCCACTCTACCCCTCATACCACGCGGTCCTGCAAGCGTTCGGCCGAGCGTCGTCGCTATGACCGCATCGCCCAGATTGACTGAAGCCGTACGGGGAGAGAGCCGAGCCTCTATTTTCGGCTGAAGTGTGACCCATCTGATGTATTGAACGCCGACGCAAAACCACAAGAGTGTCCGCAGAGAACACGATGCATCCTGGCCCTGTTGATGCGCGTAAATACGGCCCCAAGCATGCCGTTCATCCGTCGATTAAGGTTTTTTGGCTTCGGCCTCTTTGTCGTTTCATATTTGTATCTCTCAGAGCAGGACATGAGCTGAGGCCGATGGGCATCGCAAGTCGAGTAACATTTAAACGGTGCCGGCCTGTGTGGGACGTGATCAAGCGCATTGGAGTTGGCTCCCAGATTCCTTGCCTGCTCATGATGTCATGGACACTTATTTCACGACCGGTTAGTTAACTGAGTCACAAAATGCCATGGCGTTTTCTACAATAGCAAGGACAAATGTATCGTTCCCTATTGTAGACAGTAAGCACATCAATGCCGTGACTTGAGCATATCAAGACAAATACCGCCGTAACTGCAATGAAAACGGTGAATTACCCTCAAGTACAAACGCTTTGGATGACATGTTAACGTTGCTTCACAGGAACGACTGGCAAAGCGAAACCCCTGGGAGGGTTGTTCAGATGATGCACGCTGCGACCCGGGGATCGACGCAATGATGCTCAGGGCTTGAGCGTCTGTCTGTTTATAAACCTCCATCGTCTTCCATTTCTGGGCTCGGATGGCTGTAGTAGATGAAGGCTCACAGTTCGATGCTTATAATCTTTTGCTCAGACCTCACTATCGATCTCACCGCCCTCGAATCAACTACCACTACCGGGTATCTTACCCAAGACCCACATATGATGAAGCCGACACGGACGACCCTTCTCTTGCTGGCGACGATGACAAGCGTTCTGGCAGCGCCAGTGGCCGATGCCAATATTGTTATGGCAGATCCAGAATCGAGGTCTGAGTACCACACATCCTGGGTCGAAGATAGTACCGTGAGTTCTTGGTGGACCCCTTTATCCCCTCCCACTTTCAAAGCAGACTCCCAGTTCCTGACCCGGAGCGATGGACAGAAGCCATGGCTGAGGAAGCGGGCCGCAGGGAAAGGCGATCCTTGCAACCCTGGCAAAGGCCAGTGTGTCACTGGCCTCGGCTGTTACTCATGTGGTAATCACCAGCCCGTGTGCCAGCAAGGTCCGGGTTCGAACCAGTGCTGCTACCGGGATAATACAAATTCGGTGGCCGTATGCGACCGGTTATAGCCTGTCGTAATCGTTTGGGGGGTTAAAGAATATATATGAATGGCTGCACATGAATACAGGATATGGTCGGGCTCCGATTGGTGTCGGGCTAAGTGATTACTTTTCCTTCCTCAGGTGGCCGAAGAGGGGATATTATTAAATATAGTCGCTCTAGATCCCCATAAGTGGTCTAGTGAGGAATGGATATATATCACGCCTCACGTGACAATTAGGTAGGAGTCTAGTCACTTTACCAGTTACTCTAAATACTTAACATAACAGTACAAACGTCCGTCGTCACCTGTTTTATTGTATACTTAAAGTAGTACTATGTTTCCGCATTAAGATACGATACACCTGGAATCGTCCAATATGCTGATGTAGCTAGACAGTCAACAATGTCTCGAGACTTGAAGAAGGCACAATCCCTGGTGAGCACGTTGCAGGTTGAATTCGCCAATGACTCTTTCTACAAATGGAACTGCGAGATGACAATGTTCAACAGATTTTTGGGAACCCAAAATACCCCGCGGAAGAGACGATTGCTGACAAAGAAAGGCATCGATCGAGGAGCAAGCACAAAAAGAATGGCAGAATAACCAAGAGCGTAAACATGTCAAGAAAAATATCAGAGGACCAAGGAAGGTAGGAAATAAAAGAAAGAACAGAATAACCGTGCTGTCCCATTTGATGTTTGAACCCCAGTTATCATGATACCAGACGGTTGCGTAACCATTTTGAATTCATGCCCAAGACTGAGACTAATCATTCTGCGCTAAAAAGTAAACTACCAATCTAGAAGCCAAGCGGCAAAGGTTGAATTGCGCTGGCTAGCGGGCCATGGGAAGAATGTTGGATTTTCCCAGCCCTGCTCCGATATGCATCATCCCAGAGACTTTTCCCAACAGAACCGTTGGATCGTCCGGGCTGAAGGATGACTGAAACCAGACAAAAACCCAGCACAACCGTAGTTGTCCATCTGAGACCCAGATCCCAACTTACAGCCAGTGCCTGCCAGGCCAAGTTGGTAATCCCAAGTGTCCATAAACTCCTGTCCCTCGGTTTCCCAATGCGTACCACCTCCTCCTCCTGCTGCTGCTCAATACCGGCGGCCGTTCCTGTTGGCAGGTCGTCGGTTGAGACTCCGGCGGCGTCGATAGGAGTTTGACCAGTCCGAATTCGGAACGTAGCAGTACCAGTTTCCGTTAGAATCCCAAGCCCCAACTTGGCCTGATGGACATCCGGTTCCCACATTGCCGCCGCTGCCGCCGCCGCCGCCGTTATTCCAGCCGCCGCCGTTGTTCCAGCCGCCGCCGTTGTTCCAGCCGCCGCCGTTGTTCCAGCCACCGCCGTTGTTATAACCACCACCCTGACCACGACCGCCGTTGTTCCAGCCGCCACCATTGTTCCAGCCGCCGCCCTGTTGGTAAAGTGTTAGCTATCTCCGTCATTGTTTGTTGCAAAGGGTGGGTAAGGGCATACTCCTCCGTAACCACCACGGCCGCCGCCGCCGTAGCCGCCATTGCCGCCGCCGTAGCCGCCATTGCCGCCGCCATTGCCGCCTTGACCGCCGTAGCCTCCGTAACCACCACGGCAGGAAGATCAATCAGTCGAGATAACCCTTTAACTACCACGACGGGACTTCGTAGTGAACTACTCAATCAAACCGTTGATCCCACTATTAATAGGGGGCATCAAGGTGATCGAGGCCGCCTCATTGCGCGGATGAGATAAGCGGTCTATACGGCGCATTCGCCCTCTTATAGAGATTTATACCGTTTTTT